>NW_027640854.1:0-183413 GCF_949752795.1 Hyperoodon ampullatus
CACTTAATATACAGTATTCCCTAAAATAAGTTGGATTTTGATTTTCATGACAGCCTGGGAAAATTGCTAGGACAGGCATGAACATTCCTATTTTAGAGTGGAGGAAGCTGCGGCTTAGGGAGTTGAGGTGACTTGCTCAAGGTCAGAAACAGATTTTCATCCCAGGTCCAGTGGTTCCCATTTCAAGGCTCTTTCCACAGTAATATGCTTCCTTGAAATTGCCAAAGAAGCAATACAAAATAAAATTTAAATTCTGAGATGCTTCCTTTTTGATCTCCAATAAATAGAATCAGTTCCTTTAGAAGGCAATTATTACTGTAGCACATGTGCAAATGTGAGAGATTGTTAAATTTGCACTGAAAATAATATACTCTGGAAGTTTTTCTTAATCCTCTAGTATCAGTTCCATCCCATCACCACCATCTCTTACTTCCACCTTATAAAAATGGAGTGAAAATACACGTCTTCCTAATCTATGCAAGGTGGCATAGGTGCCATTCTACAAAATCTGTAAATCAAACAGCAAAGCTGACCTTTTTCTAACTTTTTTTTCTCCTTCATCAAAACCTTTATTATCCAGTCTGATATTTAACATTCAAAACAGTTTACTTTCTGTGTCTTGGTGGCGACATGCATCTCAACATCAATAGGATATGACTTGTACCACAATCTGGATCTACACCTCTGCCCTTCCTCTACACCCACATCCTTTGTCATCAGATAGTAACTGATATAACACAGGCCATATTTTTCTTTAAGCAATGTTGAATGATTCACTTGCAACATAAGTCCAGGAACAAACACTGTTAAAACTTGAATATTATTTGTTTCCTTAAACTTGGCTTAGTCATCACCTCCTTTGTAAAGCCTCTCCGTGGGGTGACCTCTAATGAGGCACTTAACCTCACTGTGTTGTCATTGGTCTGCCTTGATGTCCACCTTGCCTTGGATCTGCTAAAGGTGATCTCTGCTGTACCCTCCTCTCCACCACTAGTGCCTTGCACCGCACCTTGCCCGTTGCAGATGGGTTAAATATTTGCTTAATCAAGTGAGGAGATCAGTGCTTGGTGCATCCCCTAAAATGGGTGAGATTCCTTCAGAAGACTTACCTGTAATACTTGTTCCACCATTGTAGTGGAAGATGTGCTGGTCCTGGGGTTAAATCAACAGAGTGAGTCTGGCAGGCAAGAAGGTGAAGGTTATTATCAGATGCTAACTCATTCTCCCACGGGTGCATGCCATTCCTTCTTTCTTTGGTTGCTTGGTTTGGGGACACAACTTTAATCTGATTCTGAGTTCTCCTCTCTCCTCGTGGACCACAAGATGCGCCCCAGGGATCAGCCTTCTCTGCCCCTTTCTCCATTATCTCTCCAGATTCTGGGCAAAACCCTAGCTTGATCCTGCCTTTCGCCTTTGCTTGGGTGTCACTACTAGATTGGACTCTTCGGTATCTTACTCGTGTTTCCCACTCAACCATCCAAAGCTAAAAATATCATTAGATTCAAAGCAGAGAGCACAGCACAGACGATAAGGAAAAATAAAGAGAACCAGACCAGCAAACACTGGATTTGCCTTAGACGACAGAGCACTGGGGATCTTGGAAAGAGTAATTTTGCAGGAATCATGTCACACAAGCCAAAATGGTAGGGGCTCTAATAACCACCGCCATTGGGAGTCTGGGCCTCCCTCATTTTCCTGCAAACTTGCTAAGTGACCTGGGATAGGTCACGCCTGTCTTTGGTACTGTTTCATCAGGGAGTCAAGTTTTGACTAGCTCAGTCGTTCTGTCTTCAGTGATACACCAGAATGCCCTAGAGAACTCATTAATAATGCATATTCCACGCTTCCCACCCCTAGACCCCCTGATTTAGGAGATATGGGGAAGGCCAAGGAATCAACATTTTCAACACACTCCAAGGCTGAGGTGATTTCCTGGACCAAAAACACTGAAGTAGGTGACCTCATAGTTCCCTTCCAGCCCTGACATTCCCTCAGTTGTCAGATTTGGGGACCAGGGGGTAGTGAGAAAATGTTGGCAGCCAAAAAGTTCTGTTTGGGAAATGTAGCCACAAAAGAATATCACATCGCAGGTGGAAGGGACTGGTCAGGGAGGGCCATGTTCACTGTGCCCCTCAGGGCCTCTTTGATTGAACTGGACTTGGGGAGACCTCAGTCCTCACACAGGAGGCAAAACTGAGAGCCTCCCTTAGCTTCCTACCCATCTCAGGCTGAGCTAGTCACTCTTCCTTTTGCCCCATTCAGATGCTCTAAACAAATGTTACATACTGAAAATACGTCTGGCCCAGTGCTAAATTAAAAAAATTTTTTTCCAACCTTTAAAAATCGGAAGATTTCACACTTAAAAATACGAGATTTCGGTACTTCCCTGGTGGCACAGTGGTTAAGAATCCGCCTGCCAATGCAGGGGACACGGGTTCGAGCCCTGTTCCGTGAAGTTCCCACATGCCACGGAGCAACTAAGCCCGTGCGCCACAGCTACTGAGCCTGCACTCTAGAGCCCGCGAGCCACAACTACTGAGGCCACGTGCCGCAACTACTGAAGCCCGAGCACCTAGAGCCCGTGCTCCGCAGCAAGAGAAGCCACCGCAATGAAAAGCCTGTGCACCGCAACAAAGAGAAGACCCAGCTCACAGCAACCAGAGAAAGCCCACGCGCAGCAACGAAGACCCAATGCAGCCAAGAATAAACAAATAAAAAAAATAAATTTATTTAAAAAAAAATACGAGATTTCTCTAGGACAATCTGAAAGATCAGCCACACTGGGCTTGCATTCACATACGACGTTGGCTGGAGCTGGGCAGCTGCGCCCCCTTTGGGTGAAGACAGGCATTTTCCAGCCTCCATGGTCCGGCTGGCGGGCTGGCTCATTGGAGTTCCCATCTGGCCCGTCAGAGGGGCTTTTGAGTTGGCTCCTCTGACTAAAATTTACTCTGGGATAAGCCAGAGCAGCAGAGAGCTACACACTGGGAGAGGATAGTACTGCCTGCCGCTGACGGTTACGGAATTGCCTCTGGACACGACGTTTTTCACCCCTATCATTAAGAAATCAGCGGAGTGGAATTCACTGCTGTTTAAGGTGAGGTTGTTGTTGAGGCCATGGACCTCTAGTTATATGTTTTCTTCTCTGCAAAGGCACACTGGAGGCATCTCTTTATTATCTCAGTACCAGGATCACTACAGTGGTGTTTCTCTTGAAGATCAGCTGTGAATGGGGTACAGGATTGCTTCTCTGTGCTCAAACGCAGGGCTCACCTCTCAGAAGCGCTCCATGGCCTGCCTTGGGGCTACCCTTGTGAGTGGCTCCATTTCACTTCTTAAGTCTTGTCTTACTATTGCTTTTTCCTACTTCTTTTAAATTTTATCTTAGTATAAGACATATCTTTGAAGAGTCAGACCTCCAATCTTTATTAGAATAAAGGAGGGTTTAAATAAATGAATTCCTCTACTCAACATATACCTTGATTATAGCACTTCCTACAACATATTATACTTATATGTTTAGCTGTTGGTCTCGTCTACCAGACTGTGAAGATGGAGCTGCATTTTACTATCACTGTGTCACTAACATCTAGCCCAGAGCCTTGCGTGTAGTTGGCATTTAATAAATGTTTGGAGAATGAACGTAAAGATGTTTGCCGAATTGGCACAGCATG
Organism: Hyperoodon ampullatus; assembly: GCF_949752795.1. Taxonomy (NCBI): domain Eukaryota; kingdom Metazoa; phylum Chordata; class Mammalia; order Artiodactyla; family Ziphiidae; genus Hyperoodon; species Hyperoodon ampullatus. The sequence goes on from NW_027640854.1 coordinate 3,675, forward strand.
GATCCATGGAACAGGTGGAGGGGTTTGATAAGGTAGAACTTCCCAGACCAGAGGGATGAAAGAGACTAGGTGTGTTCTGCCATTTCTGTAACTCAAGGAACATCCCATTACTCCAGTTATATCACTTAAGGATACTGAGTTTGGAGAATTCATAAGGGTTTTCTGGTGGACAGAAGACGGGCTTTGGAGTCGACCTGGAGTCTGAAATCCAAGAATGTCTTTTTTTTATGATTATGGGCATTTTGCGTAAACTTTCTGAGCTTCATGCAGTTTTTGGTTCCAAGGTGTCCTTAACCACCTTATCATCTTACACTGTATGTTTATCTGTAACTCACTGGCACCCCTCTCAGGGCAGAAATCTTACAATACCTGTCTATATACATATACACTCCTCAGAGCAAAACTTATTATATAATTTTATTCTTTTCTCCTCTACATTACTAACAGTAGCCCAGTGTTAAGCATTTTAGAAAACCTGAAGAAATAAAAAATTTCTTGGTTTACACATGCATGTATAAAAATATATATTCAGATAAGCAAATATCTGCTCATTACATCGCCCAGCTTTTAAGAGTGCCAAAAATAAATAAATAAAACACCTGCAAATCAAAAGAGAGGGCTAGGTGGTTTTGTCAAAATTCATTTTAACAATTTTAGCTAACCAACATGTGCTAATGAAATTCAAGTTAAAGTTATAGCCAGTTAACATTACAGAAAATATTGTGTGTGGCTACTAAGGAGTATTCCTTAAACAGAATCTGCTTTGTGCTTAGAACACAGGTAAGTTTACAGTTTCAACAGTAAGCAGCAATAAAGATCAGGAAAATCCCCAACTTTTCTAATAACCGCTTTATCATAGAAAGGAAAAAAAGAGGAAAAAAGTATCACCATCTTTTCACAATGGACATCAAAATCAGAACTGTAGGCTTAATAAGTGCTTGGATTAAAAAATACTAACACAATAAGATCCCTGGTTAATTACTTTTGATTTTTAAAAATCCACAAAACATAAAATAGTTGCTTGTTGGTGTAACAAATTTGACCCACAAGCAATAACCTGAACTACCTTTTCTCCATCAAGTACTTTAACAGTGCAAAATGTTAGTCATCTCAGCATTCAATGCTCTCCACATTCTGTCACTAAAGCCTCAAGATGAACCATTGCAGGGAGGTATCACTGCCAAGGAAATGAAAATCAGGCAAAAAATAATAATAATACAATGATTCACTCCTATGCCAGAGTCTCAAAAGTATATAGGCACATTCTGATCTGAGGTGAAATAAGTAATTCAAAATGTCCATAAGCTAACGTAAAATACAGTACTGAATCTTTTGACACAAAAACAAAGAATAAGTATATTGTTACTTAGAACAGTATTCAACATGGACAAGTAGATCTCGATGTTCGGTGGCTGGATACTGGATATTACACTTGGGACATTCCACCAGGCTTTCATTTAGTGCAGCAGTAGGACTCTTTGGTGAGGCAACTTTTCCTCTGTTTTCAGTCTCTCCTTGGAAGGTGACTAATGGCTCTGTGAAGGCAAACTCACGATGCTGCTTCTGAAAAATAAATGTCAAACGAATACGGTTTGTATAGATGGCCTACCATCCAGTAACTGCTCCACAGGTACTCCAGTTGCTTCAGCCCTGTAGACAGATTTTCTTCTGAATCTCTCTGGTCACTGGTATTATGGTGGTAACATACAAGGTGGTTATAAATCACCCAAATTACCCAGGAAGTACTAGGGTTGGGTGTTTACATAGATAGGTTTTATTAAAATGATTAGAGCCAAATGTAAAGGTGGGCGGGTGGGCAGTGCTGACAAAGTTTGCTAGGTTTGTAAAAGAGGGGTAACTTCAATAATAAAGAACTACATGGAATTAAGAGCAGCAAAGAATTTTAGCAGGTCAAACAGGTTATACACAGAAATGACTAAGATGCTGTATAATTCCTTTGTGGCTTCCCTATTTCATGATTTTTTCCCTGAGGAATTTAGAATAGTCAGTAAAGCTTAAAAATGAGTACTTTACAACATAATATGAAGATGATGGATGGTACTAACACAAAGAAAAATACAGGAAAATTATGGATTCTTTTGTATACCCTTTGGCTTCCTATACTTTGAAAAACAGTCATCAACAGGAATGAATTATAAATTTCAATTTCAAATATTATAAATGGTCAATATCAATGACATAAATAGAGCCAAAAATTTATTTTCTGTCTTTTATTCATAAAGAAATTACAAATGATTTTAACAACTGCTATTTTCTCTTTTGAAAACTGAGGAATTCTGTTTGTAACATTTCACCATCTGCAAATATTCTGCAGTACTAGGATGATATACAAAATGTGTGCTAATGGGACATAACACAACACAGACCCTAACAGATTTGGTCCAAAGCTTATTAACAGGATGAAAATAGGTAAATCAAAAACCATTTCCTCACAGAAGCATGTTATTTAAAAGGTTAATGTTTAAAAGATTATGTGCTCAGGGTAACCCACAGAAAGTACTCAACTCAATATACCTAAAAGAGAGTATTAACATTAATAGTCCATTAGCCCTAAAACCAGCATTTTTTTCTTTCTTTCTTTTTAAATAGAAAAGAATAATTTCAATTCAGGATCTACAACTGCCCTGCCTTGTCTCCTGTATCCCCCAGGCCAGGCACTGTTTAGTGCCTTTAGAATCACAGAGCCCAGGGTGGGTGGGGAATGATCCCAGGCACCGGTAATGTTATCATTACCAAGAGGCCCATAATGTCCCTCTGTCTAGTCCTCTGTACTGATGCTCAAAGGGCAGTTGCTTCAAAAGAGGCAGGGGATTTGATCTGATTGATTTGAGAAACAGCCATTCTTTAAGCTGTATCCTCCTACTTCAGGAAATGGTTTTACATAAAAATAGAAAGATGGCAGAAAGAGAAAGATGAAATTAAGTTTTAGTTTAACCATTCCGAACTCACCAAGGATTCCAACTGTGTTATTTGATTTCTTGCTTTTCGGAGCTCCTTAAGAATTACATGCAATTGATGCTGCGTATTTTGACGGTCAAGTTTTTCATTTTCAAAGTCTAAAGTACGTGCTTGCATCTAGAAAAAATGCCCAAGACAGGACAATGACAGCTAGTATATACTGTCTAGTTTTCCTGACTGGATGCTTGCATTTTTTTTTTATTAGCACAAGAAGCAAACATGTACCATTAGAGCAAGAATTCCTCTGAGCACAATGAGATGTTGATAAATGAAAAAGCTTTGTCCAAGGAGCAAAACCAAAGCTTGAGGTATAAGTGAGTGAGGAGCAGGTTAAGAAGTTGCTGGTTAGAATTTGTCCTCCCCATCCTCCTTTTTGTGGGGAAGGGAAAGAGATGGCTGTTCCCTGGTTTGGAATATACTAAAAATCTCTGGTGTCTATTCTGAGAATAACTGGTGTCTCTTTGAGTTCCACTTGAAGTTACCAAGCAGCCCTATTAGGGACATCTGGTCAGACTAGCAGCCATTTAGGGAAGAATAAAGTTTGCTAAGACAAACATCTACCTGTCAAGAAAATTGCCATGTCACCTTAGAGAATCTGGTTTAGCCTAAAGATAGTAATGGGAACATATGGCTGGCACAGATAGTCACTTTAAATATTTTGTTAAAGTTTTTAAAAAACATTTTCTACAACTTGCAAATGTTTCTTCACAGAATAGTGTAAACATGAGGAAAAATTCCATTTTCTAAAGGGTTAAATTGAATTTAGAAGCAACCACAATAAATACCTGTTGTTCCAACACAGTTACCTTTGTCTGTTCCTCTTGCTGCTTCAACAGAGTCGTGTAAAGAAACTGGACCTGTAGGATGTAAATAGAACCAACACTGTCACATTAACATTTTATGGTTTGACCTTGACCTGAGATGCATGACAGGCTCACATTTCTAACCAGGGCAACACCTGCTCTTCTGGGCGAGTCCTTCCAGCTGTGGTTGGGCAACCTATCTATATAAGCAGCTGAGCAGTACTGCCCAGGCCAAGAGTTCCCTGCAGCACAGACTGAATGTTGATAAAAAGCACTAAACCGCAGTGGACACACCCACTTTCCTTTAGGTCCTGACATCCACTAATATTTCTGAGTAGGGTAACAGCTGGCAGAGCCTGGCCACCTCAGCCAGAGTAGGAGCAAACTTCTCAGTCACTTCTGCATAATCTTTCATAAATATCACTGCTTGCACCTGCAGGCAGAAGTAAGAGTGGTAAAGACTAAGAAGGCAAATATTACAGACTATTTTTTTCCCTCTCTCTCAAGTTTTAGAGGATTTTAAAAATTACTATTCTTTTTTTTCTTAAATTAATTTATTTAATTTTTGACTGCGTTGGGTCTTCATTGCTGCATATGGGCTTTTTCTAATTGCGGTGAGCGGGGGCTGCTCTTCATTGCGGTGCACAGGCTTCTCATTGCAGTGGCTTCTCTTATTGCAGAGCACAGGCTCTAGGCGCGCGGGCTTCAGTAGTTGTGGCTCGTGGGCTCTAGAGCGCAGGCTCAGTAGTTGTGGCTCACAAGTTCAGTTGCTCCACGGCATGTGGGATCTTCCCAGACCAGGGCTTGAACCCGTGTCCCCTGCATTGGCAGACGGATTCTTAACCACTGTGCCACCATGGAAGTCCCCCAAATTACTATTCTAATAGTAGCAATAACTAACATTTACCTAGCCCTTTAATTTACAAAGCACTTTTACATTCTCTCAGTTGAACTTCATAAAAGTCCTATGAGCTGAGAAGAGGTTGTTATATTTACTATTATTAATTTGACACAAATAACCTGCAAGTCAGAGAAGTTAGCTGATTTTCCTCAGGCCACACAATTAGAGACCTGGTATGGACCTCAAATTATGTTTTTTCCATTACTTCATGCTGCCAGGGAAAATTTAAATTAATAAGTTTCTGTTGAAGTAGCATTTAATTCTAATAATCCTCAGTAATGCCAACGTTACTGAGACGGATATCCTGGATCCAGCTGTGAGCATAGTGAGAACATGGAGGGCATCTGGTAATTAACATGAGCCAGTGTCATCACAATCTCAGTGCCAGCCTAGGAATCAGCCTTGATCCCCCCTTAACTTACCCTCTTTCAGCTTCTCACACATACCTAACTCCTCCTCACTCAGCTTTTGTGTCTGTGATTTCCTCCCACTAGGAGGGAATTCCTACAGTCACCCACCTCGCTGGTTCCTTCTCACCATCAGCTTTGTCCAAATACCATCTCCTCAGTGATGCTTCCGCTGGCCCCCGATTTCTCTTGGTCATATTACCCTGTTTTATTTTCTTTAGTTTGCTTGTTTATTTAGGTATTTGTTTATGGTCTGTCTCCCTCCTAAGTACGAACTCCTAGGAGGGGGCAGGAACTTGCATTGCTCCTTGCTGGTTCCCAAGTAGTTAAAATAGTCCCTGACACTTAGTAAGTACCATGAAAATTCTGAATTATAAACCATGGAAAACCTTGCTGGTTAGACTCACCTGAGATAAGAGCTCTTCAGATCTCTTCTTCTCTTCTTCAAGTTTTTCCCTGGCAAGATGATTCTCTTCCTTGAGCCTTTGTATTTTCTCTGTTTCATGCCTATCGTCTTCCAGATGTTGTACATCTGTCTTTCTTTGTGAACACAACAGCTGATTTAAATCTTGCACTTCTTTTTGGGTTTCTTCAAATTTTCTTCTAAGTTCACTAAGTTCAAAATTCAACTGAGTTGTTGTTTGTCGTTCCACCTCAAGATCGTTATTTGCATTTGCCAAGAGATGGTTGTAATATTTTTGCTTTTCTTCTTGAAGATAACCTATGACAAACACATCAGGGCACAACTCACTTTATAAAAGAGAGAATTTTCCTGAAGAAATAAATGTAAATATGTTTCTATAAACAAGATCACATTTATTTCCTCACCTTCAAAAACGAAGAGTCAAGAGATAGGGAACATGGCTGATATTTGACAGAACAAGAAACAGAAGTTCAGGTATACTACTTGAAGTCACAAAATTAATAAACAGAAGAACTAGAAACAGTAATATAATTATTCTGAGGGAGGGAAAGTCCCTAATGTCTAAAGAAAACAAATCAACAAATAGGGCCATTAACTCATTATTTATAGATATGGAGGTAATTACCAAAACCAAAAACAGTAATGTTTAAAAGCAGCCCTGATGGGAGGAAGAAATAGGCATTAGGATGGGATGGGAAAGGTAGAACAGGGTCTTCTGTACTACTATTAAATTATTTTAACGAGTGCTTATATTGCTTTGATAAAACAGAGAGAGAGAGAGGGAGAGAGAAAAGGAAAACTATATTACCCGAGAAAAAGACATAATTAAAATCCTACTTTTATGTGTAGTAAACTTATAAAGGCATTACAGTAGTAACTTTGTCCCCTTAGGAATAAAAAGCTTTCAATTATCTCTAGAGACATTTCTTTTATACTTTTTTAGCATTAGTTTCCTTCTCAATATTCACATGTGAAGCTCTAAGATTATGAGTCTTGCTGGCCTTTCATTAGCCTTCTCTCTCTATAATTCAAGGCTCCAGTCCCACTCAGGCTGTCAGTCATTCTAAATGAGTGCTCCGCACAGGGGGTTTTCTTTTCCTGGCTCATCACCTGGAACTGCTGAATCTATTTGTAAAATGAGAATAACGATCCCACCTCGTAGGCTTCTTGTGAAATGCAATGGAAATCAGTGTCAGAGAAGCTGCAGACCACTTGGCAAAAAAGACAGCATCAATCAGAAGAAACTTCACCTCAATTCTAGGGTGAGATTCAAATGATTGAAGAATAATGCATAAAAATGTAATCTTTCTCCTGGGATTGATATGAATAACTGCTAAAGGGAAGCTGAGTAAAAAGATAAGGTCAGCACTGGGGGAAATAAAGTTGGAGAAGGACTTTGAAGGAGGGGAAGGATATGTAAGGTGGAGAAAACTTAATGTGCCTTCAGGGCTGCAAGATCCCTTTACCCTGTGACTTATGCCCTTTGGTATCAGAAAACAATGGGAAATGAAACAGACTGGCTAAAATGGTATTTCTTACTTCAGGGCTAGCAGACCTGCTCTTACTTTACTTTATAACACATGTCTATAAGAATCTAAATTTGATGAATCTCTCCTTTTGAAAAATGTCAGGCAGGCCAACCCTAAAGAACATTTTTATACCAGTACCTTCTGATTCAGTCTTTTTTGTCTCCTGTGGGAGTACATGAACAGCTGTTTCCAATTTCTGTTCCAACTCAAAGATCTTCGCTAAAAGTCCTTTTACGTAGACCTCTCGCTGTTCATCATACACAAGCCATTGCTGATTTTTCTCCAGAGCCTCAAAGTGAAAATGAAAGCAAATCAATAATAAAAACCCAAACTCTTAAAATGGACAAGGGAGCCCAAGGGATGCAGTCTTTTCCAGCACACAAAAACTCTACAGCTCACGTCATATAATGATTCTAGGCAACCACTGTAAAGCTCCTGACACAGAGACACATTCTAAGGCCACACACCTTCAGAATACCTAATAACATGGCAAAGTCACATCTACATGGGGTTAAGTTCATTTGTCTGCTATTTCCTATACACAATTTGCTTTGTGTCTGTGTCCATGTCATTCTCTGTAAACAGAATGTCTTTGTGGTAGAGGTGGAGATGCACTGCTCAGATACTCTTTTAAGAAAGAGCTGTTTCTTGGGGCTTCCCTTTGGCGCAGTGGTTAAGAATCTGCCTGCCAATGCAGGGGACATGGGTTCGAGCCCTGGTCCGGGAAGATCCCACATGCTGCGGAGCAACTAAGCCCGTGAGCCACAACTACTGAGCCCACGTGCCTAGAGTTCATGTTCTGCAACAAGAGAAGCCACCGCAATGAGAAGCCCGGGCACCGCAACAAAGAGTAGCCCCCCCTCGCCACAACTAGAGAAAGCCCGCGTGCAGCAACAAAGACCCAACGCAGCCAAAAATAAATAAATTAAATTTAAAAAATAAAATAAAAAAGAGCTGTTTCCACCCAACATAGGGCTCTGCCTGGGAGCTCTCCACAAGGTGGACAGAGGCTCTCTCAGGTTTGCATCCTGGCCTGACGGTGTCCCTGCCCAGTCCTGCTGCCTTCCTGTTCCTTTCACAGATGTCACTCCCCAATAAACTGTTTGCACTGCTAACTCCATCTCAAACTTAAATACCACCCTTTCTCCTTATCACCAATTTTCATCTTTTACATCTTTCAGAACTCAAAAATCCCAAATTGGGACTATTCATCTGGTTTGTATAGGGGCTTATGAACTCAGTTGTTATATATACATATGTCTACATATTTTAAAAAATTATTTTACCAACCATCTTCACCTTTTTTCTGTGTTTGCTGTTTCTCTCAAATAGATAGTAAGCTCCTTGAAGTGGCAGACCATGCTTTTCCAAGAGGATTCCCAGCTTTTGCATACAATGTGTAGTCAAGAAATTATTTGAATGATGGGATAATATTAATAAAATAAGCAGTGTCTGTTTAAGTTAGCTGGTAAGAGGGAAAGTGATTCACTTTACTGTTACTGCTAATATTATTTTTTCATTTCAGTTACATCTTTCCAACAAGAAACTAGATGATGCCTTACCAGCCACCGAGCACAAGCTGGAAAATTTTATAAAATCACATCTACATTTTCTGTGGATCATACCACCTGATCCGTGGCAAGACATTAGCAAAATATTCACATAAGAAGCTACATTAAGGGCTTCCCTGGTGGCGCAGTGGTTAAGAACCCGCCTGCCAATGCAGGGGACACAGGTTGGAGCCCTGGTCCAGGAAGATCCCACGTACTGTGGAGCAACTAAGCCCGTGTGCCACAACTACTGAGCCTGCGCTCTAGAGCCTGCAAGCCACAACCACTGAGCCCACATGCCACAACTACCGAAGCCCGCACGCCTAGAGCTTGTGCTCCGCAACAAGAGAAGCCACGGCAATGAGAAGCCCTCGCACCACAAGGGAGAGTAGCCCCCACTCGCTGCAACTAAAGAAAGCCCACGCGCAGCAACGAAGACCCAACGCAGCATGCATGCATGCATGCATGCATAAATAAATACATACATACATACATACATACATACATACATACATACATACACAGGGCTTCCCTGGTGGCGTGGTTGAGAGTCCGCCTGCCGATGCGGGGGACGCAGGTTCGTGCCCCGGTCTGGGAAGATCCCACATGCCGCAAGGCGGCTAGGCCCGTGAGCCATGGCCACTGAGCCCGCGTGTCCGGAGCCTGTGCTCCACAACGGGAGAGGCCACAACAGTGAGAGGTCCACGTAGCGCAAAAATAAATAAATAAATAAAATAAAATAAAATAAAATTGAATGAAGTTTCATATTTAAAAAAAAGAAACTACATTAACTTTAGTGGATACAACAAGGTAGAAGATATGGACAGAGGTGTACAGATTTATGAAATTTCTTAATGAAAAATTCTATCGATATTTTGATTATTAACTAGGACAAATTCATATATCTTCTGATTCTAACTCTCACTTCTCTTAACTACTGGATCCTTGCAAATTCAGTCAAAGGCAAAGCCAAAGGAGCCTGCCGGGGCATCCCCAGCAACAGTACATACCTCCTCCCCCTCATCCATACCTCCTGTTTTGCCAGTAACAGCTTTCATTGTTGTTATTGAAAGCAGGGCGTAGACTCAGGTTGAAAGCTAGCAAAGAAGACAATTCACCTGTGGGTACTAGAGGGAAAAAAGTCTTGAAATTCTTACACTGTAGCACCAACATGCAATGAGATTATAACTCCTCTCTCCTTTCCAATCTAGGTCTTCAGTCCAAGAGGATGGGACCGCCCCCCTTTCGTTCTATGTTACCGGGAGGCTGGGGAAATAAGTCTCAATTACTATTTGTGTAAAGAGAGCATGCACAGCTAAATCTGATGTCACATGCATAAATGTTATGGATGAAGGGCCCCAGGAGGAGGCGTACACAGTGATGCTAACACCCCTTCACAATGGCCAAGCTCATTGGTACTGAGCCCTCTGTGCCTGCCGCCCATGCTATCACCTGTCTATCCCCACAGGAATACCTGCTTGAGCAATGATTCACTGTTGAGTCTTGGTAAACCCTGATCATTTGGGGATTTAGAAATCCTCAGTTTAAGGGTGATTTCCCCATTGAGAAGAGCGAGAGAAGATGCAGCCATGACCAAAAGCTTTAAGTCAGTTAATACAACGATAACTCAGTATTTTGAGTTAAAATAGTGACTGCTAATAAGTTCAGTTCAATCTCTTCCTCGGTCCCCCAAAGTGCTAAATTGTTCTAATTGTATTAAATAACTGAGAATATTTTAAAGCTTCAGAACACCACTTGCTGAACTGTAGCTATGTTCCCTTAGGCTGACATTAAAATTGTCCACCATCTGCCGCCTCCCATCTCTTCAGGTCGCAGCCTGGCCTTTCCTCTCCTCCACTGCTGCCTTGTTGTCTACACAACTGTGCACACCCTCTGTGCCTCTTCCCTCTGTACAGAGTGCCCTAGAACCCCTTCCTATGTTACCTGCCCACTTAAATACCACATTTTCATCAAGTTCTGATGAATCCAGGCTTGTCTTTCAAGGCTTCTCACCATAACTGTCCTCATTAAGCTTCCTCTCCTTCCTAAGCCAGTAGTGATTTTCATGTCCACTCAATCTATTTGGCATCTTATACTCATGACCTTGATTGCTTCTTGATGATACTTCTTATTGTAGCTACATCCTGAGCCCTCTGGACAGCTGAGCACAGGCTTGTTTAGATACTTTCTTTCACAGTTCCTTGTTTGTGTTCATTGTTTCCGTAGCCAGTGGCTGCCTGATAAATGTTTGTGAATGATGTTGACAACATGGGGTGGGGAAACAATGGCTACAAGAACCAGCAAGCCTTGTAGCCCCAAACCAGAGTTTGTGAGTGTTCAGGGAAGAGGAGAGGGCAGGAAAGAATCTAGCAGTTCCTTACGCACAGTAGAACAATACATTTAGAGTGATTCAAAAAGAATAAAACATTTTCAAAAATCGATTACTCATTAACTAAGTAATGCATAATGGAACTATCACAACCATTTCTATAATCTTACAAGTGTATAATATGTATCCTTTGTGTCATAATTCATCCCAGACCTGTTAGAATTTACTGTTATCAATGATGAAAGTGTGGCAGCCAGGATGTGTAACTTCTTAACCTTCAGGGCTGCCAGAAAGAGATGGCAAAAACACAAAGTTCTTAACAAAAAAGTTGCATGGCGTAACTCTACTGAAGTAACATATACATACTGGAATACATTTTCAGAAGTGTTCAATTCTTTATGAATCATCCTGCATTTGTTGTAGGTACACTGTAAAAGGAGGGGCTCCTGCCCCCCGCCCCGCAATCTCACTCTATAAGGGTGAGATGGGATAAGTGGTAAGAATATACTGGAAGTTTTTGGTCAGGGCATCTTCTTTCAGGTAGGAATTTTCATCCTTTAAAGATACAGGCAGGGGGCTTCCCTGGTGGCCCAGTGGTTGAGAGTCCGCCTGCCGATGCAGGGGACAAGGGTTTGTGCCCCGGTCTGGGAAGATCCCACATGCCGCGGAGCGGCTAGGCCCGTGAACCATGGCCGATGAGCCGGCGCGTCCGGAGCCTGTGCTCCACAACGGGAGAGGCCGCAACAGTGAGAGGCCCGCGTACCGCAGAAAAAAAAAAAAGATACAGGCAGGGACTTCCATGGTGGTGCAGTGATTAAGAATCTGCCTGCCAATGCAGGGGATGCAGGTTCGATCCCTGGTCTGGGAAGATCCCACATGCTGCAGAGCAACTATGTGTCACAACTACTGAACCTGCATTCTAGAGTCCACGAGCCACAACTACTGAGGCCTGTGCACCTAGAGTCCGTGCTCTGCAACAAAGAGAAGGCACCACAATGAGAAGCCCACACACCGCAATGAAGAGTAGTCCCCGCTCGCCACAACTAGAGAGAGCCCGCGTGCGGCAACGAAGACCCAACACAGCCAAAAAATAAATAAAATAAAAAAAAAAAGATTACACCCCCAAGAAGTAATCACATATTAAAAAAAAAAAAATCCACCTGCCAATGCAGGGACACGGGTTCGAGCCCTGGACCAGGAAGATCCCACATGCCGCAGAGCAACTAAGCCTGTACGCCACAACTACTGAGCCTGCGCTCTAGAGCCCACGAGCCACAACTACTGAAGCCCGCACACCTAGAGCCCGTGCTCCACAACAAGAGAAGCCACCGCAATGAAGAGTAGCCCCCGCTCACCACAACTAGAGAAAGCCCGCGTGCAGCAGTGCAGACCCAACGCAGCCAGAAGTAAATAAATAAATAATAATAATTTAAAAAAGATACAGGCAGTTGAGCTCTATGTCCAAAAAGATCTCTATATAGGGAAACTCTAAGTCTAGAGAGTTCCTCCAACCTTTGCTAGATTGCTTCCACAAGTATCCTACAAACTCATGAGCAAAGCTTCCAGGTATGGGGCTTAAAGGATTTTCAATGTCTGTTCTCTATAAAACTAGGAAATGGATTAGGAAGACAGAGGCAGCCTCCAGAATCAATGACTTAGTCCAGGGCCCTCCCCCCAGCCACTCTTCTCTCTGCACCTGTCAGGCAGTTATAACATTAGTTTTCCTCATATGGCTGAAGAGTTCATTTATCAAGCGGAGATACTGTAGAGCCACTCTGTTTTATACACTCAAATTTAACTGAAAAGAGATGTAGCACTGTACGACTCAAAAAGCACACACATATCCTAATACTTATAAATCATTGTTAGATGCTAAAGATACCTAACTTTATACCGAATTTAAAATATGTCTGTATTTAAGCAATATTTTAATATAAATAATTTAAGTCAACTCTGGATGGTCATGAAAATTTTCTTCTTTTAAATGAATCTGTCTATACATTACTTAAGTAGGAGAAACAAAACTATACTGGTTTAAGATATGAGAGACAATATTTTTTCTTTTTAAATATGGACTGCTTCACGAATTTGCATGTCATCCTTGCACAGGGGCCGTGCTAATCTTCTCTGTATCGTTCCAATTTTAGTATACATGCTGCCAAAGGGAGCACGAGAGAGACAATATTCTAAAGGGCCACGTGATGGCGATGTTACTTCAATAAAGTAGTAAACACTTCTTTTTTTTTTTTTTTTTTTTTTTGCGGTATGCGGGCCTCCCACTGTTGTGGCCTCTCCCCTTGCAGAGCACAGGCTCCGGAGGCGCAGGCTCAGCGGCCATGGCTCACGGGCCCAGCCGTTCCACGGCATGTGGGATCTTCCCAGACCGGGGCACGAACCCACGTCCCCTGCATCGGCAGGCGGACTCTCAACCACTGCACCACCAGGGAAGCCCGTAAACACTTCTTTACTCCTGACCTCACTGACTCTTTGCATCTACTCTTTCATTTCTTTATAGAATCAATAATAAATGAATTTGATAGCTATCAGTGAATGCTGACATTATGAGTTTTGTATCCTTAGAGTCCTCCTCGCATTAGTTATCTCCTCCAGCTTTGTGTCATCTACACATTTGTTAGACATGCATTTACCATTTCCATCCAAGTTATCAGTAAAAATACAGAACAGGAGTGGGCAAAAGTGAAGCCGTATGGAATGCTATTAAAGCTCTTCCTCCTGCTTTGGCAGGGATCCATTAAATATTCCTTGGGCAAAAACTCTAATGTAGATTGAAATGTTAGCCTATATTGGAGGAAGAAAAAGTGTGCATCAATTGACAAAACCGGAATATGGATGGTAGAATACATACAAGTATTGTGTCCATGTTAAATTTATTAAAGTTGCTATCTATACTGGAGTCATGTAAGAGAGTATCCTCAAAAAAAAAGTATCCTTAGGAAAATACATTGAAGTATATAGGCTTAAAGGGCTGTAGATATATGCAACTATTTTATGGTTCAGAAAAAAATACTGGACTTCCCTGGTGGCACAGTGGTTAAGAATCCGCCTGCCAATGCAGGGGACACGGGTTCAAGCTCCGGTCCAGGAAGATTCCACATGCCATGGAGCAACTAAGCCCATGTGCCACAACTACTGAGCCTGCGCTCTAGAGCCCTCGAGCCACAACTACTGAGCCCACGTGCCACAACTACTGAAGCCCATGAGTCTAGAGCCCATGCTCCACAGCAGGAGAAGCCACCACAGTGATAAATCATGCACCACAACAAAGAGTAGCCCCCGCTCTCCGCAACTAGAGAAAAGCCCACGCGTAGCAACGAGGACCCAGTGCAGCCAAAATTAAAAAAAAAAAAATTATATCTGTGTATGTGTGGATGGGGGTGGGGATTGAAAGAGAAAGAGTATCAAATGGGGTAAAATGTTAACAATAGTTCAATTTTTTTTTTAATTTATGTATTTATTTTGGGCTGCATTGGGTCTACGTTGCTGCGCATGGGCTTTCTCCAGTTGCGGCGAGCGGGGGCTACTCTTTGTTGCAGTGCGCGGGCCTCTCATTGCAGTGGCTTCTCTTGTTGCCGAGCACGGGCTCTAGGCGCATGGGCTTCAGTAGTTGTCGCGCATGGGCTCAGTAGTTGTGGCTCGCGGGCTCCAGAGAGCAGGCTCAGTAGCTGTGGCACACGGGCTTAGCTGCTCCGCCACATGTGGGATCTTCCCGGACCAGGGATTGAACCATGTCCCCTGCATTAGCAGGTGGATTCTTAACCAGTTAGCCATGAGGGGAGTCCCAAAAATAGTTCAATTTTGGTAAAGAGTATGTGGGGTTCTATGTACCATTTTCCATTCTTGTAACTTTTCTGTAAATTTGAATTTTTTCCAAATAAAAAATGTAAAATAATTATTTATCTTCCATAATTTTATGTTTAAAAAACAGATTTTCCGGGGCTTCCCTGGTGGCGCAGTGGTTCAGAGTCCGCCTGCCGATGCAGGGACACGGGTTCATGCCCTAGTCTGGGAAGATCCCACATGCCGTGGAGTGGCTGGGCCTATGAGCCATGGCTGCTTAGCCTGTGCATCCAGAACCTGTGCTCTGTGACAGTGAGAGGCCCGCGTACTGCCCCCCCCACAAAAAAAAATCAGATTTTCCTTTTTTTTTTGGTCTCACTGCATAGCTTTTGGGATCTTAACTCTCCAACCAGGGATTGAACCTGTGTCCCCTGCAGTGGAAGCTGACAGTCCTAACCACTGGACCACCAGGGAATTCCCTAAAAATCAGATTTTTAAAATCAAGAGCAAGAAATGCCTATTAAAACTGACTTTTAGCTATTCGGTTTCAAAGTTACTGACACTGGAGAATGTTTACAGCATTAACTCTGTGTAATTATTTCAAAATATCAGCCAGACCTAAATGGTAGCTGAGGAATGATACAGCTCGGCCTTAAGATTATTTTAGCATAACAAATACTGATTGTTAAAATAGGTGGGCAAACTTCTACAGGAAGTTTTGTGGGAGCTTTGCAGAGGGTGTAGGATTAGCATTGCTGAGCTCCCCAAAGCCAATACTGTGACACTGCAGACTCTGAAGAGTGAGATTTCTCTGTCCCTGCTCCTAAACCCTCCAACTATAATTCTCCTCCTGATCTAAAAGATCTGTTGAGACTCCAAAGGGGTAACCAGAGCTAAACCACCTCTTGCTCCCCAAATGTAATTTAATGGTTCTTAAAGGGTGGTCGTCAGACCACTAACAGTAGCAGCAGCTCCTGAAGCTTACTGGAAATGGAGAATCTCAGGTTCTACCCCAGACCAATCGTCATTACATAAAAATAACTTTAGTTGCTCTTTGAAGCAGTTAGCACTGAGAAGCCTAAAAATTACCCGAGTTTAAGAAAACAGCATCTATTTTCAGGTACTTTGCTAAAAGAGACACTAGTGAAATTCAAGAAACTTTGCAAGATTCCATTTAGTCATTCTTTCCAATTTTGTAGATGCTGGGGATACTATATGACATACAAAAAACTTATTTTGATAGTATTTTAAGAATTATGTTTCTTCCGTATTTGTTACCTCTAGGTAAATTACTTTGATAAGGGTATGTGGTACCCAGTTATACAGACACTCAACAGATTTAAATTCTTCTTTTGAAGATCAAATAGACCTCAAGGTACACCTGCTAGATAAGATAAAACAGGAATCTTAAGAGCATACCTAGATCAGGGTAGACATGCCAGTAATATTTCTGGAATCACAATATCTACCTACTGACCCAATAATTAAATCAAGAATTTCATACTTTGCATATCTAATCTTAAAACTTGAAAAAGTACAATGTGAATAGTAGTCCTGTGTCCCCAATTTATTTAATTTCCAATGAAACTCACCAATCCATTTAAGACATAAGTTTGAATACAGCTTTACCATATATCTAAAATAACCTCATATCAAATTCTAGAAAAAAAAACATTGAATACGCAAAGAATGTGTTTCCTTTTCAAACTATGAAAGCAAACCCTGGTTCCAAGGGAATAATTTCACACTAAAGAGTACATCTTGCATGGATAAACAAAAAGAAAAAAAACACTACAAGTTAAATTACATTATAATAATAAAATAGTTGAGCAAATTAGATTTAGGTGAAGAAGGGATACTGTTGAGGTATTTGGTAAAAATGGGTGATTTCTAGGGCTTTCTATCCTAAAGAGTCCATACTTAGAGGAAGCCCTCTTTTTTATTTTATTTATTTATTTATTTTTTTGCAGTACGCGGGCCTCTCACTGTTGCGGCCTCTCCCGTTGCGGAGCACAGGCTCCGGACGCACAGGCTCAGCGGCCACGGCTCATGAGCCCAGCCGCTCCACGGCATGTGGGATCCTCCCGGACCGGGGCACGAACCCGTGTCCCCTGCATCTGCAGGCGGACTCTCAACCACTGAGCCACGAGGGAAGCCCGAACTGGCCCTCTTGAATGCCTGGAAAGAGACTTAAAGGTAGTAACCTAGAGAGATGATCTCAAACCATTCATTTCTCCATCTCCTCAAAAGATTTTTTTCAAGCCACAGCATTACTGCTGTCAATTTCCATGAAATTTAATAGTAAATGAAGTAGTCCTCTTTAGCCATAACTTAATAAAAGAAAAAAGAACTTACATCTTTCAGCTGTATTTCCATTTCATGAATATTACTCATTGGTGAATTGAAGCAACTTGTAGCCACAGTCTACAAGTAAATCAATATTAGTTAACATCATAAATTTAACAACAGAAGTTTCCTCATTATATTTAGTTTCATAATAATACAGTATACTTCACAGGGGCATCCCAAAATCCAGATCTGGTATATGCCAGGTGATGGGTAGCAGAGCAGAATTAAGATGTCCTGGAAGCTTTCTAAGCGGATTGGAAACCCTGAGATTTCATATCTAATTTGACGTCTGAGGTCACCTGGACCCCAGTATAGCCCTCAATGTATATGAACAGCCCACTGATTTTCACCAGAAGGAGACAAAACAGCTGGGCTATTTAAATGAAATCTGGAAAATATTAAATTGGCAAATAAAAGACGAAAGTTGTTTTCTAGAATTATATTTGTATTAGCAATAGTATTAATTAGTATTCATTCATATAGAACTCAAAACATAATTTGTTCCCTCTTTTTTCTTCATTTTCTCATAGAGGAAAAAAAAGAGGGGAAGTAGGTGGTAAGGTACCCAGGCTAGTCAACAAAACTCATAAAAAGCTGTATTTCAGTCTTTTAACAGCTATAAGGAAAGAGATGTATGTGAAGGATGGCAAAGAAGCTCAAAATATTTTTTTCTCCAAAGATGTTCTAGCCACCCTAGTATGTTGCCCTTTCTCCCTCTCAATTTAGTCCTTCAGGTAGAAACTATGACAGAGATAGTTCATCAAATCCCTTTCCTTTCTCCCTGGGCACATTGTGGACTACATTCCCCAAACTTCCCTGTGGTTAGTGAGGTCATGAGACTGAATTCTGTCCAATGGAACGTGAGCAAAAGTGAGATATGCCATTCCCAGGCCTAGACCTCACACGCTCCCCCCAATTCTCCACATGCTCTCTAGCCCACAGCTGTGTATAGCGGATCTGGTGGAGGACTGCACCCTGAGGGATGGGGGAGCCACTAGAAGGAAGGAACGGGGATCTCTGAATGCCTATGTGGAGCAAAGCCTCCTCCACTCCAACCTGCACTAGGCTGTGACATGAGGGAAAAATAATCATTTGTCATATAAGACTCTGAGATTTGGAGGTCGGTTGTTAGGCAATTAGACATGCTGACTAATACAGAAATGAGTAGTGGGTATTCCACAATTATTATAAGAATACATTTTTAAAATTATCATTTCTACCAAGATTTACATTTCCACCTTCAAAAGTAAAGAAACTAATTCTTGAGCTTTAAGTAAAGGTTTAGTCAACCACGTAGGATCTGACTATAATGTTTCATGAGCTTCAGTTCTATGAAAATTCTCTAGAAAAGCTTAACCTCTTTGAACTCATCTGTAGAAACACTCAATTGCCCATCTATGAGAGTACACATAAATTATAGGTACTCTAAAGGGGAGATAAAGTAGAAAGACCCTTAACATCATTGACATATTGTATCTGAAAGCCGTAGATTTTCTTCTGTAAGTGGTATTAATAGTTGTAGTATTAGTATTATTCAAATGTCCAAATTTCCAAAAGAATCAAAGGTCTGATCAATAAGAAACCATTTATTTAGCACTTACTACATGCCAGGCACTCTGCTAGGCTATTTACACATATTGTAACATTTAATCTCCAGTATTCTTACCCTGATTTTACTGATGTGGAAATTGAGGTTTAGGAGAGGGGTCTGGTGAATTCTAGCATTGTGTCCAAGGCTAGAGAGGTTAAGGAATTTGTTCAGAGTCACACAGCTAGCAAGTAGAAGAACAAAGATCTGAACTCAGATCTGCCTACCCACAAATCCTTGCTCTTTTCGCTACACTAGTGACGCTAAAACAATAGAGAGAAAAAGCATGTACAGTTAGGAAAAAAGCATGCTTGATATTTTAACTGGGTATCTCAAATAAGAAAAACAACCAAAAAATGAAGCCTACTGTTTTCCCAATACAAACTATAGAAAAAAGAATTCAACAAAATCTTCCTGGCTGTTGTAGATACACAGCGGATTCTGTATTCTGAATACTCCCTTGCATAAAACAATGGTGTGGGGAGTGGAGGGAGCCATATTACCTATTTTTGCTTATGGAGAAGTACCAGGCTATAAAAAAAAAAAAAGGAACCTGTTAGTATACTATACTGTTTCACCATTTGCCAAGCATGTTTTAACAAACTCATTCTCCATAAGAATTACAAACTGTATCAGAAAAGATTTTAAAAATCTGGGTTTAAAGAAATTAGTACCTGTAATAAACAAAGTGTATCAGCTTTGCCTTCAAATTCAGCAAGTCTTGCAGTTGTAGCAGACAACTGTTTTTTCAATACATCTGTCTCTTCAGACAAGGATTTCAACAGCTGTTCCTTCCTTTCACCTTCCTTTGTTTTCTCTTCCAGCTGTTCAAGCAATGCAGTAGTGCTGTGTTTGGCTTTCAGCTCGTCTCTGAGTCGCTGTATTTCTTTGTCCTTCTCTGTGAGGCGATAAGCATTCTTCTCTCTCTCAGCTTCAAGGACTTGAATTTTCTAGATATAAACCAAGAATCTTAGAACAAGGCCAGGTCAAACACGAAAATAAACAGTACATTACAACAAGCATTTATGAAGTGTTTATTATATATCACGTCAGCATTATACCAGATACCAGGGCAAAAAAGATGAAGCCTGGGAGGGGAGTCTGGGAGAGAATGGATACATGTATATGCATGGCCGAGTCACTTTGCTGTGCACCTGAAACTATCACAGCATTGTTAATCAGCTATACTCCAACATAAAATAAAAAGTTAAAAAAAAAAAAAGATGAAGCCAAGGTCTTAGGCTCAGAGAAATCAGAGCGGTAAACCAATATATTAACGCAATATGGTAAGTGCTGTGGTTAAGATATATAGAAAATGAATGGGACATGGACACAGAAAGGAGAGATCAACTCTGTCAACAGTGGTTAGAGAAAGCTGAAGAAAAGCTGGCTCTCACCTGAGTATCTGCTAATCATTCCCCCATCATGCCAGTTCTAATAATCTTAAAGGCTAAAAGTGAGTCACACAAAGAGATACATGCTCACTGATGAACTTGAAGCAACAGAATTTAAAAATAACAAAATGTTCTACCCGGATAAAAATGCATTCATAAACTTGCTTTTTGTTAATAAATGATTTGGTGTCAAATCTAGAAGGTGGGGGCTTCCCTGGTGGTGCAGTGGTTGAGAATCTGCCTGCTAATGCAGGGGACACGGGTTCAAGCCCTGGTCTGGGAGGATTCCACATGCCGCGGAGCAACTAGGCCCGTGAGCCACAACTACTGAGCCTGTGCCTCTGGAGCCTATGCTCCGCAACAAGAGAGGCCGTGATAGTGAGAGGCCTGCGCACCGCGATAAAGAGTGGTCCCCGCGTGCCACAACTAGAGAAACGCACAGAAACGAAGACCCAACACAGCAAAAATAAATAAATAAAATTAATAAACTCCTACCCCCAACATCTTCTTAAAAAAAAAATCCTCTAAAAAAGTTTTTAAAAAAATCTAGAAGGTGATCTTCAAAGGAGTGTTCAACATTTTCAAGGATTTGAGAGATAAAGAAGACATGTTTATTAAACTCCTGCTGGCATAAGGGAGAACGCATCAATAGAGAGATGACAGAAAAAGTTAGCAGAATGGCTTTACATGCTAACAAAGGAAAGACAACATAAAACTAAAAACTTGCATTTGAGGGTGGGGGAGAGAAACAGTTGTTCAAATAAAGATGGGGAAATTGGGCTTCCCTGGTGGTGCAGTGGTTGAGAGTTCGCCTGCCGATGGAGGGGACACGGGTTCGTGCCCTGGTCCGGGAAGATCCCACATGCCGCGGAGCGGCTAGGCCCGTGAGCCATGGCTGCTGAGCCTGCACGTCCGGTACCTGTGCTCCACAACGGGAGAGGCCACAACAGTGAGAGGCCTGCGTACCGCAAAAAAAAAAAAAAAAAAAAAAAAAAAAGATGCGGAAATTGAGTTGGACAGTTGCATGAAAATGATGAGGGAATTTTCAGTTGCCTACAAGCTTAAGACAAGACAGTAGTATGATACAGTTACCAAAAATCCAAATTCAATTTTAAGCTTTCATAGAGTATATCATCCAGATTACAGGAAATAATAGTACTGCTTCAACCTGTGTTTGCCACTGTACGCAATACTAGGTACATAATTCAAGAGGGACATGAACACACCACAGAGTGTTCAGGAAAGTGACCAGGAGGAGAAAAAGCCAGTAAAGCTGAAGAATATGGGGTTGGTCTACAGAAAAGTAAGAGGAAGCAAGATTTCCTTGGATATCTGAAAAGTTGTCAGTTGGATAAAAAAAAAAAAGACTTGTTCTGTGTAGCTTTAATTGACATAACTAGAACAAACGGGTAGAAGTTACAGGAAGTTAATTTCAAATTGATTATAAAGGGGTTTTGATAGCCAGTGCTCGTCAGAAGTGGAATGAACTGGAAAGAGATCTCTCAGGAAAGCTATTAGATTCCTTCACCAGATTACAAAATAATCTTTATGTCTAAGAATTGGTGATATGTGTTAAAAAAAAAAGTGTTAAAGTATGTTAACACATATTATGTATTTTTAAAAAATAATAAATATGTGTTAAAAAATAATAAATCATTTGGTTTTATGATGTGCCTATAAAGTAAAATGTAAAGAAATCCAATGATATTATTTAGTACAGATCATTTATTTTCTATGAACAATAAAAGTACTTTTGCAAAATAAATTACAATCAAATTAACGATTAAATTTTAAATCCTTCCAGTTCTAGCAAATTCCTAACTGCTTTACAGACTATATCATACCAAATTGTAAATTAGGGAAATATAGTTTAACAGAAGACAAAATGCTAATATCTATAATGATTTTACCTTAAAAAAACTGAAAACAAAGATTACTTGTAAAGCAGCCAATATACATGATTAAATGGGTTTTTAAACATTCACATTAAAAGCTAAATCCCAAAGTTGACATTAGATTTGTTTTTTACATTTAGTGAACATAAAAACTACATTATATCATTATACTTTCTCATCTCCTACAGCAAAGCTTACTACAGTTTAAAGGGTCTTACCTCCAAAAGTCTGTGTCTGTCTTTATCAGTCAGCTTTCCTTTTCCGCTTGCAATTTCATCCACCGATGTTTTTAAGGCTGCAATTTCTCCCCTACATTTTTCTAATGCAGCTTCTGATTTGGAGTTACTAGGCTTTGGTCCCCATTTACTTTTAATTGAATCTTTGGGACTTCTGGAAGACATCTCTGAAAATGTCTGTAAAAATAAAAATACAGTTATAAGTCTGAGTTTACAAGGTCAAATCTCAGGTTTGAAAGGTCTAATAACTAATTTGCTAAACAGAAGAAACTTTCTATCTAAATAGAAGTGATATAGCCAAACCAGTAGGGTATGGAACAGGGACTGGGGAAGGCTTCTAGCGTGCTAGTAACACTATATATTTTTAAAGTCTGGGTGGTAGATACAATGGGGAGTATTCAATATGTCAACTTGTACTCTTGTGTTTGTGCAGGATTCTGTATGTGTGTCATACTTCAGTAGAAAAGTTTCACTAAAAAAAAATGGAGGGACAACCAATGATTAAACCATTAAATGAAGCCTGAAAGAAGTAGATCACAATCAAAGACAAATTTTAACCAAGGGCTTCCCTGGTGGCGCAGTGCTTGAGAGTCCGCCTGCCGATGCTGGGGACGCGGGTTCGTGCCCCGGTCTGGGAAGATCCCACATGCCGCGGAGCAGCTGGGCCTGTGAGCCATGGCTGCTGAGCCTGCGCCTCCGGAGCCTGTGCTCCGCAACGGGAGAGGCCGCAGCAGTGAGAGGCCCGTATACCGCAAAAAACAAAAAAAAATTTTTTACCCAAGAATAAAAAGCTAATGATAAATAATGTAATTCTGAATATCTAGACATTGAAACGTCATTACCTGACATAATGGTGCGTCCTCTGTTTTATAAGCTAGGCCTAGTTCAGATCTATCTTAATAATAATAGTCAGCTGAGAGAGCACCGTGGGCAGAAGTGAGAAGAAACCAATATGAGGCATTTATAGGAAAAAGAAACAATATTCACAGAATTCAGGAATGACAGGAATTAAGAATAAGGAGTAAGGA
This sequence comes from Hyperoodon ampullatus, assembly GCF_949752795.1. Lineage (NCBI taxonomy): Eukaryota > Metazoa > Chordata > Mammalia > Artiodactyla > Ziphiidae > Hyperoodon > Hyperoodon ampullatus. Next base: position 26,885 of record NW_027640854.1, read on the forward strand.
GAAGTTTAGCATATTTGCTAATAGTATTAGATGACATTTAACAAGCAAGGGTATAATATAAACTCTAGGAGCAAAATACATAGCAAAAATTAATAATAAAATTATTATTTTATAATAATAAATATATTTATTATATAATAAAAGTAGTTTTAATTAGGGAGGTTAAAAAGCATTTTTCCACCTATGGATCCCAAGATAAAATAACGGTAATGTGACTAGGGAATCGAGAGGAATATGATACTATTCATGCATTCAAAAAATATTGGAGAATTTAATTTACCAGACAGCATATTAGGTACTGGGTATACACTGACAGAAAAAAGAAAGAAAGAAATGAAAGAGAGACATGTCCCTTACATAACGGAACTTTCGATCTAGCAGACGCGGCAGGCAATAACAAACAAATATAGATTCTCAAGTTGTAAAATAAATGTTATCCAGGAAATGAAAAGTACAATGATAAATGATACCAGTAACAGTAGAGGAGACCTATTTAGACACCTCGGTGGAGAAGGTTTTTCTACGGAAGGGACCTTAAGGGTCATCCTGTGTGGACTCAGAGAGCCTGAAAATACCAGAAGTGGGTAAACTGAGTTGAAGAGACCATCTATCACAAGGATAGCCCTGGAGTTTTGCCCATTCTAAGGTGAAAGACTAAGATAACCAGCAAAGGGCACGACGCCTCTATTACAGGCCACGTCGTCTGCAAGTGGAGGCAAATCTTACGAAAACCCTCACAGAAAATCTCAAGTGGGAAGACAGGCAAAGAAAAACTGCAAAAACGGGCACCTTTTTTCTCACCCCCACTTTTAAGATGTTTGTAGAACAGACATGAAAGTGCCTGCTAATCCGCAAAAAGCTGTACTAACGAAAGACCTTGGCCAAGTCACTCGAACTCCCTGCGCTTGTCTGAAAGAGGAGGATAATACCCGCCGCAGGGCTGAAAGGAGGGATCGAATCGGCGACGGCCGTGAGGCACCCAGCCAGGGCCAGGAACCAAGTGAGAGCCAGGGAAACGCGACGGGCACCCGGGAGGGCAGAGATTGAACCCCAGCTAACGCTATCTCCCACTGACCACGCCTCCCTCGCGGTCTCGCCCGACCCCCGGGCTGCGGGCCCTGGCCGCCCCCGCCACACTCCGCGGTCGCCCCCCCCCAGCAGCCAGCAGGCACCTGAGGAGAAGCACGCCGCCTCACTTCGGCCCAGTGTCAACCGCCGGCGCGGGAGCCGCTTCCGGGAGTTTGAATCCCGCGGCTGTGGGGTGGGGCACGTCACTGCCGGCGGGGGTGAGGCACGCGCGACGGGATCGCGGCTCTCCGATTGGCTGCGGCCTCCGAGGGGCGGGGCCTGGAACCCGAGGACCGACGGAGTGCGGGCTGGAGACCCGCAGAGCCGGGGTCGAAGGGTGGGGCTGAGGCCGAGAGGCGGGCCCGAAGACGGGAAGGCTTTCGTCGGACCCGCTACCGAGTTCTGGGACTTTCTCAACGCTTTTCTGAGGTTTTAGACCTCAAGCTCGGTGTTTCTTTGTAAGGAACTGATTTGTGTTTATCTGCTTTGGGGCTGAAGCGAGATAACCCCAGTGACTGCGAGCGGGGACTAACCAGATCCGCGTCCTTGAGCATGATTCGCCCTTCTGAGTACCAGTTTCGCCCTTTATAAAATGGGAGAAGTGGATTCCACAAGGGGGCACAGCCTCCCTGTTTTCCTCTTGGGGTGAGCCTTCCTCCTCCCAAAAATCAGGGTGGAGCAATGGGGAGTGTAGCCTGTCGGAGGATTGATAGGCACGCCCAGATTGAACGCTGAGATTATGAGCCCTAGATGAAGCAAGCTAGGCAGGCGTTTGCTCCAGATTGCCCTCCGGCTCGGTGTCTATTGGTTAAATACGGGTCCTGGTTACCCGCTTTGAGGACTTTCTCTTGCTAAAACCGAGAAGCACAGAAAGCGTTTTGCAGGGCCTGTCCTTCTCAGGCAGAGCATAGACTCACCAGAGGCTTAACACAATAAAAAGGATACAGTAGCAAAACATCCTAGGAAAGCGGCGTCACACAAGGGTTAAACTCTGGATTAGGAATGACTTTAGCTCCTGACTGCCTCTTACTAGCTGTGTGTTCTTTTTTTTTTTTTTTTAATATTTATTTATTTATTTATTTTTATTTGGTTGCACCAGGTCTTAGTTGTGGCATGAGAACTCTTAGTTGCGGCATGCATGTGGGATCTAGTTCCCTGAGCAGGGATCGAACCCTGGTCCCCTGCATTGGGAGCATGGAGTCTTAACCACTGCACCACCAGGGAAGTCCCTAGCTGTGTGTTCTTGAATAAGTTATTTAACCTCTCTGAGCCTCAATTTCCTGATCTGTAAAATGATACAAGTAATAATATCTACCTCATAGGGTGATTATGAGCATTAAATGAGAGAACCCATGTAAAGTGCATAGTGTTTAGTAAATGCTCAACTGATGTTAGCCCTTATTACATAAAAAGCAACAAAAACCCTATGTTTCTAAATAGAATGGATGAGAAACCATGTAGAGAATTTTAAAGAATAAAAGAAAAGGCAAGAAGATAACGTTTGGTCCTTGCTGCCAAGGAACTCACATATCTGATGGAAAAGTGAGGAGAACTGGGTTCTTTCCTATCTGTTGTATTAACCTATCAGATGGGATTAGGGTGGGAGGAAGTCAAGGCAAAAGATTAGTGAAGGTGTGAATGCTATTCATTGCCCAGAGTTGAGAGCAAGGGCAAAATTAGTCTCCATAGAAATCTACAGAGATTCTTGGATGAGAGAGAGAAAGAGAGATTTCCCTGCTCAGCTTTGAGCCAAATGGGGAGAGAAAAGACAGGAAGTGGGAGGAACAGTGTGAAGAGGGATGGCACCTGATAGACAGAGGACCTGGTACCTAGGCCTGCTGGGCCAGACTGCCCAATTACACATCTGCTCCCCAGGTCCCTCTCTTCTGGTAGGAGCTCCCCCTGTGACTGGGGACCCCTGAGGAAAAGGAGTACGCAGGAGGCTCATTGGCCTGGTGGCTCATTTAATTTTGTAATTGTCATTGTTAGACCCGAAAATCAATGTTTGCTCTTCGCAGGTAGGTGGGGCTAGGCGTGAAGTGTGAGAAGCTAGTAGTTTGCAAAAGGCCTGAAGAGGTGATAGTAATTTGATGCTGACAGTTCACTAGGAGAAATCCTAGGACAGGGATTCAAAATTCACCTTTATTCATTAACAAAGAGAAATGTAATGGCCAAGTGGACTGGATATTTATCTCAATAAATATTAGGTTATTTTCTTCCCAGTAGGAAAATCTTGGGAAACCAAAACAGTACCAAAAAGAGGCTGAATGGATTTAGGCTTTATAAAAAGAAATAGTGAGGCTGTTGTAGATGAATGTACTCTTCACCTTTGAAAGGTTATGTCTTCCAAAGGAAAGCTAATGACTACCCAGGGCTTCTCCAGCAGATACATCTGTGCTTGCTTTCTTTTTTTTTTTTTTTCTGGTACGTGGGCCTCTCACTGTTGTGGCCTCTCCCGTTGCGGAGCACAGGCTCCGGACGCGCAGGCTCAGCGGCCACGGCTCACGGGCCCGGCCGCTCCGCGGCATGTGGGATCTTCCCGGACCAGGGCACAAACCCATGTCCCCTGCATCGGCAGGTGGACTCTCAACCACTGCGCCACCAGGGAAGCCCCCCATCTGTGCTTTCTTATACAACTTCCTGCAATCATGGAAAGGTTCTTTCTACTCAATCCATTATGGTAGCACTGGCCACATATGGTTGTTGAGTGCTTGAAATGTGGCTACAGTGATTGAGGAACTGAATTTTTAATTTTACTTAATTTAAATTTAAAAACTGATGGTTGATTCAGTTATCAAAAAAACTTTTATGTTTGGAACAACTTAGGTATGTAAGCCTATTTTTTTTCTTCTTTTTGAAATTTTGGGTTTTTAAAATTTTTTGTTCTATATTGGAGTATAATTGATTCACAATGTTGTGCTAGTTTCAGGTGTACAACAAAGTGATTTAGCCATACATATTCATACATCCATTTCCTTTCAGATTCTTTTCCTATACAGGTTATGACGGAGTATTGAGCATAGTTCCCTGTGCTACATAGTACATCCCTGGTGATTATCCACTTTACATATAGTAGTGTACATATGACAATCCCAACCTCCCAATTCATCCCTCCCCTCCTTTCCCCCCTGGCAACCACAAGCCTGCCCTCCAAGTCTGTGAGTCTGTTTCTGTTCTGTAAACAAGTTCACCTGCATCACTTTTTTAGATTCCACATATAAGTGATATCATACGATATTTATCTTTCTTTGTCTGACTTACTTCACTTAGTATGATAATCTCTAGGTCCATCCATGTTGCTACAAATGGCATAATTTCATTCTTTTTTATGGCTAAGTAATATTCCATTGTATATGTATACCACATCTTCTTTATCCATTCATCTGTTGATGGACATTTAGGTTGCTTCCATGTCTTGGCTACTGTAAACAGTGCTGCAGTGAACATCGGGTGCAAGCCTATTTTATCAACTGTAAATTTTATGAAAGCTAAATACAGATGAAGTATTTCTGATGAACGTTTTGTGTCCCAATTGAGATGTGTGAAATACACAGCAGATTTCAATGACTAAGCTTTTTAATTATTATTACATGTTGAGACAATAATATTTTAGATATATTAAGTAAAATAAAATATATTAAAATCAATCTTATTATTGTTTTTTACTTTCCTTACTGTGACTGTTAGAAAATTCAAAATATAAATGCGGCTGCTGTTATGTTTTTATTGAACAGCACTGGTATGAACACAATAAATGTTCTCTAAATGCAGGATGAGAAGAACCTGGTAAACTCTTGCCTCCTTCCAATCCACTCCGCAGGGATTTTTTGAAATAATGCAGATCTGATCATCTAACCAAATCCCCATTGTGTCCTCTCAGGCCTAGCAGGCCTAGACTGACCTCCCCAACCTGGTGTCAAAGTCCCACATTAGACACCCTTCATTCCTTGACCAGGCAGGTTCCTTCCTGCCTCAGGGCCTTTTCACAGGAGGTTCCCCCTGTCTGGAATGCTCTAGCGGTTGCCTCCTTTCCTGTCTCCCAGATCTCAGCTCCATCCTCCCTGCCTAAGGGAAGGCTTCCCTGCCTCCTGAGTAAAGGATTTCCTCTCTTTACCACGGATTTCTTCAAAGGCTTCATTCCAGCTATAATCGCACATTGAATCATGAGTGATTCTTTGATTGGTGTCCCTTTCCCTCATTCCACTGTAAATTCCTTGAGGAGTCTGTCTGATTTTGCTCACCCCCATATCCACAGTACCTACCATCACAGTGCTTGAACAAATTAGGTAATTAATAAATATTTGTTCAGGGAAGTCCCTGGTGGCCCAGTGGTTGGAACTCAGCGCTTTCACTGCAGGGGGCACGGGTTCAATCCCTGGTGGGGGAACTAAGATCCTGCAAGCCACGCAGTGTGGCCAAAAAAATAATAATTTTTAAAATGATAAATAAATATTTGTTCAATGAATGAATGAATTGATGGGGGTCTCTTCTGCCCTAGACTACTGTGGAGAAACGATTTGTTTACTCTCCTCCTTTCTGTTATGGATATTCCTTAACAGGCACCAAAAGCATCGGTTTACAGCCCAGCCCCTTCTCGGGGTAGCCCCACTGCTCTTTCCTGGGTTAGAGTTCCTCTCCAACCAGGAAGGGCTGCATTTTAAATCGGTAAGTAGGGAGACGCCCTCAATATCTAGCTGAGATTATAGCAGCCCTATTAGTGACATATTTGAAAGCCATTTCAGGGGCAGGTTGAGCAGATTTTCTCTGACTGGCTAATGTCATATAGGAGAATTCTCATTAGCCAGTCAGTGATGCTTCCTGACTTGGTTCTCAATTCAGGGTGTATCCTATTTGGAAAGGGCAGCTCTCCAGACATTGACTGCTCTGCCTGTTTTAGCTTCTTTTAAAATTTAATTTTAAGTCTATGGGGTTATTAAAATGTTTCATTTGTATTCAGAGAATTGGTATGCAGTTCAGTCATTTTGCTCCCCTGCTGGAAAAAGCATCTCTAATAAGTCCCCACTGCCAGTGAGGCCTGGCTTAAGGAGTTAAGAGCAGAGGTTCTAGGGACTTCCCTGGCAGTGGTCCAGTGTTTAGGACTCCACACTTGCACTGCAGGGAGAGATGAGTTTGATCCCTGGTCGGGAAACTAAGATCCCACAAGCTGTGAGGCCTGGCCATAAAAAAAAAAAAAAAAAAAGCATGGACTCTAGAGGAAGACTACCTGTGTTCAGATCCCAGCTCCGCTTGCTGTGAGAAGTGGGCAAACAACTTAACCAAATTAGGCCTCAGTTTCCTCATCTGTAAAATGGGGATGGTGAAATAGTGCTTACTTCATAGGACAGGGCAGTGGAAGGATTAAATGAGACAAAATAAAATGCTTAGAATAGCATCTGGTGTGTAGTAAGCACGTGGTAGATGTTAGTTGTTATTAACAGAGCAGATGAGGCTCTCTGAGCTGGGGCCTGCCGGCCTGCCTAGACTCACTGCTTGACTGTTTACCCTCGCACATGATCTCCCACCCACATCAAATGGCTTGAGGTTCCCATTGCTCACCATGTTTATTCGTCTAACTGTGTTTCAGATCTCTCTCTTTCTCTCTCTCTCTCTCTCTCTCTCTCTCTCACACACACACACAGACATCAGTCCAACCACTAATTCTCAGTCCAGCTGTCACCTCCTCCAGGAGCCTACCCTGCTTGCCCACCCTGCCCTGTTGACACTTGCTCCTCTAGCATCGTGCTCACTCCATTGTGCTGTGATTTCCTGTGAGCTTCTTGCAGAGAGGAAATGTGCCTTATTCGTCTTTGTAGTTAGCATCATACCTGGCACCAAGTAGACTTTCAGTAAGTGTTTGCTGAATAAACGCATGTGTGCCTGAATGAATCAAGATTCTTACAGAAGAATGACTGGGAAACATTTGTTTATTAAACATTTTGATAGGAATTGTTGTTTCCATAAAAGTGAATACAAGGCTTAAGAGGATGCCACTTTTCTCCATTCCATTTTTTCTAGGTTTATTTTAGAAAATATGCTCAAGTAAGTTAACACTTACTTGGAGAAGGTCAGATTCATTCCTGTCTTATATTTAGCTCCTCCAATGGCCTTGAATAATGATAATATAATGATGCCAAATGTTATGAAATATTTTATCCCTCCCCACCCCGTGTAGACTTAGTCACTGTCAGGTACTTTAAAAGAATGAAATTTAAATATACTATTATTAAGTTATTTTAAAATAGCGTCCGCCATTATGCGGAACCCTATAATTAAACTACTAAAAAATAGTATTTTAGCTCTAAAAAGCACTTTAGTTATCAACTGAAATAATTCTTAAAGAAGCGTTTCAGCAAAAAGATCTTAACAATGGACTCTCTGTGTGTGCCAATTTGAAAATTGCTGTTAGGTAATATCTAGGATTCTGTGAAACTGGAATTAGAATAAGATATTATGAATCTGTCTTCATGTCTCTTCCACTAAATCCTCTTGGCCACCCCTCTGACTTTGTTCCTCGTGTCTAGATTTTTTGCTAAGTCTCTCCTCTCCCTTAAATATTCCTCTTTCTCTATCTCTTTTGCCTCAGTGTAGGCGCAAGGCCACTCACCTTGATCAATGCATGAGTTTACTTGATGAAAAAGGTGAGGATAATGAAAGAGCAGAATACATGCTCTCATCTTAGGGCCAGTTAGAAAAGGAATAGAGCTCAGAGGACATTGGGTTTGAATCTTGGCTCAAGTTTTTAACTCTTCTGAGCCTCAATTTCGTCAGCTGTAAAATGAGCCCAGGAGTCCTAGCTCCCAGAGTTGTGGAAATCAGTGGACAATAGACACGTGAGACCCGGCACGTAGTCTCCACTAGCTGGGAGCTCCATCAGGTCTGCACTTTGGCTTATTCTTGGCTGAAGCCCCAGCAGCTGACACATGGTACTTGTAGACTCTCAAATATTTGTTGAACAAATGGACGTATTATTAATGAATAAATGTTTGATCATTCTGTGTGAATTTACTCTTAACTCTAACTCTTACTCTTCCTTGATTTTTCCAAGAGGAAATATTTTTCCTTTAAGTGTTTTTCTTACAGTGTTGATTGGAATCTTACACATTTATATCTAAAAACTGATTGTATGAGGAAAACAGGCCCTGTTAGCTTTTTTATATTTGAACAAAGCTGAAGGGAGATCTCCCATCCTTTTCTTCTCCTTCCCTGTCTTCAACTATAACACTAGTGAGTGTGTATCCAAGAAAAAAATAAGGACTGTCCAAAGAGAGGCCACCAGGGACTTCCCGGGAGGTCCAGTGGTTAAGACCCCACTCTTCCACTGCAGGGGGCACAGGTTTGATCCCTCGTCGGGGAACTAAGACCCTGCATGCTGCGCCGGTGCAGCCAAAAAAAAAAGAAAAAGAAACAGAGGCCACTGGGATGGAGGAACTGAGGGGTTAGCCCCTTCCCAGGCTCACAGGGTATAGAGATGACTCCAGTAGCCACCAGAGACTGACACTGTTACATTCTTGGCACAGGAAGCTGGAGAGCTCAGAGGACAAAGTCCTTGAGACAGATAGTAACCAGGGCTCTGGTTATGATGCACTCAGGCTGGTGTATTTGTCTCCAGGGTGTGTGGAGGCTGCAAAGCATGTTGTAAGGGATACATTCCAATAGAGTGTAGCAGGAAAATTCACAACCAAACTACCTGGTTTGGATCCCAGCTCTTCCATTTATTAGCTATAACCTGAACAAGTTACCTAATCTTTTTGTGTCTCAGTTTCCTACGCTCATAAAGTGGAGGTTATTATAGAGCCTACATCATAGGGTTGTTGTTAGGACCAATGCAGTTGATAAAAATAAAGCCCTTGAGACAGGAGCAGCCTGCTGAACTGGGCTCCAGGGCTCTGTTGTTGCACCAGAGGTGGCAGGAAGAGGGTAAGGCTGGATGGTGCAGGTGCCGGTTGTGATGGTGTGTGAGCATACATGCATTGCCTTTGTGTGCAGCTCTGCAGTCTCTGAAGAACAAGTTCATGTTCCCACCACTGAATCTTCTCCACCCAACTCCCAACACACACACACACACACACACACACACGTGCATGCACACACGCTCTACAGACAGGTAAAGTCAGTCTGACTGGCAGCCTCTGAGCACCTCCTCCCTTCTCCAAACACCACCCACCTTAACTTCTGCCACTGTCTCCCACTGGGCTCAGGTCTTAAAGCTCCTCCTTGCCTCTTACTACCCAGTGAAACACAGCTCTTGGCTCTCCCTGGAATCTGAGCCTCAACGCTCATGACCTTGCTCCACAGCATTCCCTGATGTCAGGAGAGAAGCTCTGAGGCTAGGCCACACCCCTTGGCCACCAACTTTTCTACCCCTTAACTTTTTTTTTTTTTTTTTTTTTGTGGTACACGGGCCTCTCACTGCTGTGGCCTCTCCTGTTGCGGAGCACAGGCTCCGGACGCGCAGGCTCAGCGGCCATGGCTCACGGGTCCAGCCGCTCCGTGGCATGTGGGATCTTCCCGGACCGGGGCACGAACCCGTGTCCCTGCATCGGCAGGCGGACTCTCAACCACTGCGCCACCAGGGAAGCCCTCTACCCCTTAACTTTAAGTTACTACTTTCCAAGTATCCTAACCTCCTTCTCCTCAAATATTTATTTCTGAGGATGAGGATAATAGTGTTTCCTTCCAGGGCTTCCCTGGTGGTCAAGAGGCTAAGGCTCCGTGCTCCCAATGCAGGGGGCCCAGGTTCGGTCCCTGGTCAGGGAACTAGATCCCACATGTCCCAACTAAGAGTTCGCATGCCGCAACTAAAGATCCCATGTGCCGCAACTAAGAAAAGACCCTGCGTGCCACAGCTAAAGATTCCGCATGCTGCGACTAAAAGGTCCCGCATGCCGCAACTAAGACTCGGCGCAGCCAAATAAATAAATAAATAAATAAAATAATGTTTCCTTCCACAGCAAAGCCATTGCAAGCTTGTTAAGAGGAGGACTGGTCCTTTTACTAGGTTCTACGTTTACTGGTTAGCTCATTCTCTCCTGCCTGTGTTTATTCAAAGTTATATAAATCAGTGCCAAATAGAAGACTCCAGGAAATGCTAGAAATTGGAAAGTTAATCTGTTTCAGGGCTTACTTAACAACTTAACAGAATCCTGCTTTTGGATATATTACATCAAACATAATCAAAGGTACCTTATGCTGCATTAAAAAAATATATATATATTGCTGTAAAAACCTTGAAAGGATTTTTAATAATTACATTGTTGAAAATTTGGGTTATGATTAATGAACTTATGATAGGTTGTGATTTCTTGGTGGTTATTATGCATCCTCAGAAATTCTTTTATAGTGTGAAAATCTAACTACAAATTCTTTTCAACTGAGATGAAAATTTTATGAATACTAAAAACTTACCAATTAATGAAACAGGAGTTTTGTTTTGCCCATACACTTTTTTCTTAAATTTTTAATTTATTTTTTATTTATTTCTGGCCGCGTTGGGTCTTTGTTGCTGTGCTCAGGCTTTCTCTATTTGCGGTGAGTGGGGGCTACTCTTTGTTGCAGTGAGCGGGCTTCTCACTGTGGTGGCTTCTCTTGTTGCGGAGCACAGGCTCTCAGTGCACGGGCTTCAGTAGTTGTAGCATGCAAGCTCAGTAGTTGTGGCTCGCAGGCTCTAGAGCGCAGGCTCAGTAGTTGTGGCACATGGGCTTAGTTGCTCTGCGGCATGTGGGATTTTCCCGGACCAGGGTTCAAACCCGTGTCCCCTGAATTGGCAGGCAGATTCTTAACCACTGCACCACCAGAGAAGCCCTGTCCATACACTTTCAATGAAATAATTATTGTTTCAATTTTGAAGGCTTCTTTTTTACACTTCTAAGCCAGTATTTACAAATTTATTTAATTTTATTTCTTAACATTTTATTTTGAAATAATTTTAGATTTACAGAAAAGTTGCAAAGCATACAGAGTTCCCTTGTGCCCTTCATTCAGGTTCCCCTCATATTAACATCTTACATACTCATGGTACATCTATCAAAACTAAGAAATTAATATAGGCACACTACTATTAACTAAAGTGCAGACTTTGGTATTTTTCCACTTTTTCCACTAACGTCCTTTCTCTGTTCCAGCAGCTGATCCAGGATACAATCTTGCATTTAGTTCCCATGTCCCCTTGGTCTCTTTCAATCTGTGACAGTTTCTCAATCTTTCCTTATTTTTATGACCTTGACACTTTTGAAGAGTACTTATCAGGTATTTTGTAGAATGTCTCTCAACCTGGTTTTGTCTACTTTCTCATTTTTTTTTTTAGCCACACTGCACGGCTTGTGAGATCTTAGTTCCTCAACCAGGGATCGAACCCAGGCCCCCGAACTGAAAGCGCCGAGTCCTAACCACTGGACCACCAGGGAATTCCCTGTTTTCACAGTTTTAGACTGGGGTTATGGATGTTTGGGAAGAATACCATAGAAGTGATATGGTATCACTTCTCAATGCATTAATTTCATTATATTTTGTATCAATTTATTGTATTTTGGGCTTTATATATTTTATCGGGCCTCTGAAAACCTGTAGGACATGGGAACTGTAAGTCAGTTACCTTATTGGTCAGATTTCTCCAGCTAAATGCACAAAGGCAATGCATGAATCTTGATTGGGTCCTAATTAAAAAATATACAAAAAATGAAAAATGATATTTAGTATAATTTGTTATTAACATAATTAGATAATCTGAATACACACAGATGTGGTCATGTGATTGTAATATTGTAGGCGAATGTCACTCTTACAAGGTGACATTTAGCACTTAAGGGTGAAATTTCATGATGTCTGTAATTACTTTAAAATAATTGTATTTAAAAATCTAGATAGATAACATGATCATGGCAAAATATTAATAGTTGTCAAATCTAGATAATGGGCATAGAGGTGTTAATTGTACTATTTTTTCATTTTTTATATATTTGAAAGCTGAAAGAAAAAAGTTCCAGCATATCTAAAAAAAAAAATGTTCAAGGCCTTTATAAATTATAAAATTTTACTGAGAGATGTTTAGAAAGTCTAAGTAGATTAAGTGATATAGTCTATTCTTGAATTGAAATACTTACAATGGCAACAGTTCCCCAAAAAATTGATCTATAAATTTAATGCAATTTAAGACAGAATTCCAACAGATTCTTAAAATATTTGAAACTTGATAACCTGATCCTAATATGTCTATTAAAATGCAAGAAGAGCCAAGACACTTGAAGAAAAAGAACAAGGAGGATAAAAGCTTATTATGAAATTTTTATAAGGCTATATTAAGACACAGTGGTCTTGGTGCAGAGACTGGCAAATAGAACAATGAAACAGAAGAGAGAGCACAGAAACAGACCCACACACATCTACAAATCTGATACATGACCTAGGTTTGGGAAAAGGACAAACTTTTCAATAAATGGTACTGGGTCAATTGAATATCCATGTGGGAAAAAATGAAATGTGACCTCTAATCATACATGACACATAATCAATTACAGGTGGAGTATAAATCTTAGTGTGCAAGATGAAACAAAATGCTTCTGGAAGATAATACTGAAGAGTATCTTCACAATCTCAGAGTAGAAAGCATTTCTTAATGTGAAAAATGTACTGGGAGTTCCCTGGTTGTTCAGTGATTAGGACTCAGCACTTTCACTGCCATGGCCCAAGGTTGGTTCAATCCCTAGTTGGGGAACTAAGATCCTGCAAGCCTTGTGGTGCAGCCAAAAAAGAAAGAAAGAAAGAAAGAAAAATATACTAACCATAAAGGAAATATTTTTTTAAAGTAATTAATTAATTTATTTTTGGCTGCATTGGGTCTTTGTTGCTGCTCGCGGGCTTTCTCTAGTTGCGGTGAGCAGGGGCTACTCTTCGTTGCGATGTGCGGGCTTCTCATTGCAGTGGCTTCTCTTGTTGCGGAGCACAGGCTCTAGGCATGTGGGCTTCAGTAGTTGTGGCTCGTGGGCTCTAGAGCGCAGGCTCAGTAGCTGTGGCACACAGGGTTAGTTGCTCCACGGCATGTGGAATCTTCCCGGACCAGAGCTCGAACCCATGTCCCCTGTGTTGGCAGGAGGATTCTTAACCACTGCGCCACCAGGGAAGTCCAATAAAGGAAATATTGATAAATTCAATAATATTAAAATTACAACCCACAAAGCACCAGTATTCAGAGCACATAAACAGGTCCTGCAAATGAGTAAGAAAAACACCGAGTACCCAATAGAAAAATCCACAAAATATTTGAATAGGCATGTCATAAATTAGGAAATGTAAATATGAAAAGGTATGAAACCTCATTCGTAATCTGAAAAATGCAAATTAAAACTCCAATGAAATATTACATACTCACCATATGGGCAAAATTTAAAAATCTAACTTTGCCAAATGTATGAACGGGAAGTCTCATACACTGTTGGTGGGAGTGTAAACAGTACAATCACCGTGGAAAACAATTTTGAATTACCTAGTCATTTTGAAAATATGCATATACCCTTTTTTTTTTTTTTTTTGCGGTACGTGGGCCTCTCACTGTTGTGGCCTCTCCTGCTGTGGAGCACAGGCTCCGGACGCGCAGGCCCAGTGACCACGGCTCACAAGCCCAGCTGCTCCGCGGCATGTGGGATCTTCCCGGACCAGGGCACGAACCCGTGTCCCCCTGCATCGGCAGGCGGACTCTCAACCACTGCGCCACCAGGGAAGCCCTGCATATACCCTTTGATCCAGCAATTCCAGTCACTGGTTAGACCCAAAATGCACTCATGCACATTTGTACCAGGGAACATGTACAAGCATGTTCAGAGTAGCCCTTTTTGTAATAGCCCCAAACTCTGAGTAATCCAAATGTGTATCAACAGTGAAGTAATTAATAAAATGTGGTACACTCATACAACGGAATGCCATAGAGAAATGAGAGTAAACAAAGTAGAGTTATATGGATGAATCTCACAATGTTGAAAAAAAAAGAAGCCAAACACAAAAGAATTCACACTTATATTCCATGTCTATAAAGGTCATAATATGTCAAAGAATTCATGCTATGTGAATATGTGTATGTATATACACATAGGTACAAATATATGTATATAATGTTCATAATGTATAAAATAATTCATATGATCATAATCAAGCAAATCAAACTATTTGGGGGATTAAAAACTATAAAGAAAAGCACAGAAATTATTACTATAAAAATCAGGAAAATGGTTACCTATGGGGGGAAGGAGGTGGCTGTGTTGGGACATGTGAGGGACTTCTGGAGTGCTGGCAATGGTCTCTGTCTTGACCTTGATGTTTTCTCGTTAAACTGTCACATTTATGTTGTATGCATTTTTCTGTAAATATATTTAACAATGAAAGGGAGAAATAAAAACCAGCTCCAAAATACAAACAAACATAATGTTGTCTATATTCCACTAAAATATATACTGTATTTAGTCTACATGTCCACTAAATACAATAATGTATATGACATTGGGTTTATTGGTTATTTATATAAGCCATTGAGAAATTCACTGAGACAGAAGAATTCTTGCAGGTAAACCATACTTTTTCAGTGCACTTGAAGTGTTTGCTTACAGATGGGTCTTCTCGGTTGTGTGTCCAGAAGCAAAAGGAAGTCTTACGTTTTTTCATTCTTAGTTTTAGCCTTTTCTTCTGAAACACAATGAGATCCTAATGTAAACCCAATTTGCATTAACGGAAATGCTATGAAATGCCGTGAATAAGGACGAACTTCTGGTTGTGGATGTGTGGAATTTACTATGTGCTTTTTGCCAGGCCCCGCACTTAGACCTTGATCTTATGACAATCTTCACCTTCATTTTACAGATGAGATAACTGCAGAAGAGAGGGATTTACAAACTTGTAAGGTGACATAGCTCAAGAGTGATGAAGCAGGGACCCACAGGCAGGTCTGGCTGACTACTATCCCCAGGCCTCTTCTAGTGGTCTTAATCACCAGGCTACACCACCTAACACATCCTCTAGGCCATAAAGACCTTTTCCTTGGCCAAACTTTAGTTAAGCTCCTGAACTTTCTCCTAGGCCCATCTGTGTATTTCCTTGTAAAATTTAGTTTTAGTGAGAACCTTGCTGAGTCAGTTTAACCAGAACTCCCCTCCCTCCATATCTGATCACTCTGTATCTTTTGGGGTGCCTCGTTCTCCACCATCACCCAGGTAATGTCTCGTCACCCTGACCTACGTTCAGTAAGAATCCTGTTAGGTCGGTTGAGCCAGAATCCCCTTTTCCCCCTGATATTTTCTTCTGGTAATTTCCATTCACTGACCCCCAACCTGCTCCCTGGCTATAAATTCCCCCTTGTCCATGCCCTATTCAGAGCTGAGTCCAAATTCCCTCCTACACTGAAAGATTCCTCCCCTTGAATAAAGTCTTCCTTACCCACTTTAACAGGTGTCATCGAATATCTTTTTCTTTAACAAAGGAAAGGAAGACACTGCTGGGGTTTAGATCCTGAAAGAGTGGAGAACTCCATTTTCACTAAAGACGGCTAGCAGCTTTTGATGGACCAGGAAAACTTCGGTCACCAGCTCTCACCTCGTAAGGATTTTTAAAGAAGTCCTATGGCGAATCCTTTTGTGCCTGAAAAGGATCAGCCCCCAGGACACTGATTTTGTAAACCGCGATTACCACCTCCGGATTGGGCTTGCTTGAAATAAACTCATTTATTTCTCTGCCATACAATAGGGGGCACCCTTTAACTGATTAAAAACAAATTGTTCTCTAACGTTGCTGCGTGGGTGAGTTCAACAGCAGGAGAGAAGAAATGGCAAAAGTAAAAAAAAAAATTTTTTAATGACGCAGTAAAGTTTTAAAACTCCACGAAGCTCAGCAAAGAATGGAAGGGTTAACAGATATCCAATTAATTGGGCTTCACGAATTTGTTGCTCTTAGTTGCAGCGTCTTAGTGGTCTCTTGACCTGTCCACATTTATTAGCTCCAAATCCTTTTCAGTTTCCTTTGTTGCCCATAATTATTTTTAGCTGAGGTTTTGTCGTTTTCACTCCCACATTTCCCGAATTCTTAAGTGGGTGCCTGCGGCGCTGCGGAGACTCGGGCATTTGGGTATCAGTTTACACGTAACCTTCAGTAAATACAGTAATCCGTCAGGGACCCACCCATCGCCTCTCCTCCTTCCCTCTTCGCTGGAGAAGTCTTCCCCCGCCTTCTCTCCCGGGCGGCGCGGCCGCGAGCTCCAGAGCCCGTGTCTTCTTAACTTCGTTGCTGAAATTTGCTTTCTGCCCATTGAGAGCCATGCTTCGAGTGATTGTTGAATCTGCCAGCAATATCCCTAAAACGAAATTTGGGAAACCGGATCCTATTGTTTCTGTTATTTTTAAGGGTAAGGACAAGTTTTCTTCTTTTTCTCTAGTCCTGTTTTGGAATGTTAGTTTCTTGGGTCCCATTCTGTGAAAGTCTGCGAATGATCAAATCCTCTGCGGCTTTAGCTGGAGTTTGTTACCTGTGCAGGTTAAGGGAGAGGATGGATTTCTGTGGAAGGCATTTTCCCCAGGGCTTTGAGACCCACTGAATGACCTGATGTTTTAACTCTAATAATGTGATTTCTATAAGCCCCTGGAGGGAAAGATGTACCAAATTTCAAGTATCAAAAAGTTCTGTGTTGGTTCAGATTAAGAGTTTCAGCAGTCTTGTATGCACTTTTTATTTCCTGTGAGAAATGGGTAAAGGAGGAAAAAACACAATTAAGTTGTTCCAGGTATCATTACTCCGTAAAACAGACCCCTGCTGCTTTTATTGTCACTGGGCTTCTGGGAGGTGGAGTAAAGTTATTATTTTGGTTTGTTTTCATGTCAATTTGTGCCTTTTTGTAGTTGTTCTTCATCTCTCCAAAGTTGGGTGCTTTGTTTGTTCGTTGCATGTTTGGTAGCTTTTAAATTGCTTTAAATGAACTCGGAACAATGCAAGTCTGTAGTTTTGGGCATCTAGTTTGGACTTGCTCAATGACCTTGGGCATGTGACCTCATTTCTCTGGATGTCAGTTTTCTTTTGTGCAAAACAGGTGAGGGGGGTTTAGACTAGACCATCTTTACAAGGCTTATTGTAATTCCAACAGGTTATTTTTCCTGACATTTGATTGCAGTGGAGGGGGACAGGAGCGGTTGGAGTGATGACACACTCCCAGCCATTGTAGGTGATTCTAGTTTTGGCTGGAGTGGTGTGGCTAAAGCTGAATTTAGAAGCTTTAACATTTTCTGTTTGTCCAAGGTCATTGGTAAGATTGCCAGCTCACTCCTTGGCAGGAGGAATGAGAGGGAGTGAGAGGGGAGGGCAGAAAAAGTGGGAGTCTTGATGGGTATGTGGTTCCTGACCCCACCTCTTCCTCCAGGAACCTGACTGCTTCTCCCTTACGGTTTCTGAGTGATCTGTGCCTTTCTCTTTTCTTTTGTCCATTTTATCTCTGTTTCTTTCCTTAAACCTCTCCCTCTGAGATGAGCAGGAAAATGCCAGAAATGAAACCCAAAGCTGCCAAATGATTGTTTAGTTAAAAAAAAAAAAAGATCTGGGGGACAGAAGTTGGATTCTTAAAGGACAATGTAGTTTGAGAATCTTGTTAGTGAATATCATGTAGTCATGTTACATCAGAGTTCATTTGCATGTATTCTTTTAAAAAATATTTTTCTCTTTTTAATTTTATTTTTAAATTTACTTTTTATTGCAGTAACATTGGTTTATAACATTTTATAAGTTGCATGTGTACAACATTATATTTCTACTTCTGTATACACTACAACATGCTCATCACCAAAAATTTAGTTTCCATTCTTCACCACACAGTCGATCCCCTTTACACATTTTGCCTTCCTCCCCATTCTTTCCCATCTGGTTACCACTACTCTGTTCTCTGTATCTACAGGTTTGTTTTTGTTTCGTTTTGGTTTGTTCATTTGTTTTTTGTTTGTTTGTTCTTTATATTCCACATATGAGAGAAATCATATGGCATTTGTGTTTCTCTATCTGACTTATTTCATTTAGCATAACACCCTCAAGGTCTATCCATGTTGTTGCAATGACAAGATTTCACCTTTTTTTAAATTTTGGAGTAGTATTTCCATTGCATATATATACCATATCTTCTTTATCCATTCATCCATTGATGGGCACTTAGGTTATTTCCATATCTTGGCTATTGTAAATAATGCTGCAATGAACATAGGGGTGCACATATATTTTCAAATTAGTGTTTTTGTGTTCTTTAGATAAATGCTGGAAGTGGGATAGCTGAATCTATGGTAGTTCTATTCTTAATTTTTGAGGAATCTCTATACTGTTTTTCATAGTGGCTGCATTTATTCACATCCCCACCAACAATGTACGAGGGTTCCCTTTTCTTTACATCCTCACCAACACTTGTTATTTCTTGCCTTTTTGATAATAGCCATTCTGACAGTTGTGAGGTGATACCTCACTGTGGTTTTATAATTTTTTTTTTCTTGAAGCAGCTACATAATAGAGACATAAAATGAAAAGTTTGTTTCCTTCACCATTGACATGTAAAGACACGTAAAAATATGTTGGGTTCAATCTGGTGATGTCATGGGGCAAGTCATATAGATTATAATGAAATTAAAATTTAACACTATATTGAAATCTGACTTGTTATTTGTCTGGAGTGTATATGCATTGGTCAGACTTTTAAATGACTAAAAGTATGTCTGCCTTAGCTATGGACATAAACACCCAACTGAAAGTGAAAAACTTCAGTTAAGGTGGGCAAATATAGGCTATCTAAACCATTACTTTTGCTAGGTTATTTAACTTCAGTCTGTTTTCCAGTCTCCTTTCATAGTATCAGTTGAGCAGTAAAGTCATGCATTCATTCATTCATCTGATAAGCAACCCAGTGGAAGAAACAACTCAACTTAGAGTAGGAACATCTGGACTCTGGCTAATATTGACAAAGTAGCCGATGACCCAGATTTAATCACCCACGTCTCAAATTTCTCAGCTGTGGAATCATGGGAACTGATCTTGAGATTTCTTCCAGCTTTAAGGTTTTATAATTTTACAGTTCCATGTACTGAATAACTGCTCTCAGCGAAGTATGAAAGGCATTGCCTTAGGCACTAAAGCAGATATAGTAATGAATATGGCATTTTTCTTGCTTTCAATCTATTCCAATGGTTTAAAACACTGGTGATGGCAAACCCTTTCCAGGAGTGCCTCCCAATTTTGAGCACTGGTTAAGATTAAGTAACATTGTTCTTTTTTTTTTCTTTTATTGTTTTTTTATTTTTGGCTGCATTGTGTCTGTTGCTGCATGTGGGCTTTTCTCTAGTTGTGGTGAGTGGGGGCTACTCTTCATTGCGTTGTGTGGGCTTCTCACTGCGGTGGCTTCTCTTTGTTGCAGAGCATGGGCTCTAGGCGTGCTGGCTTCATAGTTGTGGCTCGTGGGCTCAGTAGTTGTGGTGCATGGGCTTAGTTGCTCCGCGGCATGTGGGATCTTCCCGGACCAGAGCTCAAACCTGTGTACCCTGCATTGGCAGGCAGATTCTTAACCACTGCTCCACCAGGGAATTCGCTAACATTAAGTTCTGACAGAACTGAGGATACTGATACCACCATATACCCATCAGTGGGAATGGAGCAAAGCTGGATGCACTTCACGGGGTGGCGTGGGGGAGAGTGGAGAGAGTAGGATGTAAAAAGCCCTAACAGAGGATCAAGGCAGCACCGAAGAAAGCCCCTGAGTTTACTGAAATGTGTACAATTTTGCCTCTTGAGTACATAAAACAGCAAGTTCAGGCAGTAAGCAACACTTCTCAAGCTGTAGGATGGTGGGAAGAATGGCCAAGTGATGGGAGTGTTAATGGTGATACCTGTATAGACAGTGAGGCCCCCTGTGAGACTGTAGTTGGGAATGTGCTGTACTGACAACCAGCTGGTTTAGAGTTGACCTCAGTCTCTCGTGTACAGTCCCCTTCTGAGACTGAACTTCTTAGGACCTAGTATGAACCAGGAGGATTTGGGGGTTACTGGAGTCCCTGTGGTGTGGATGTCATTGATACTTAGCAGTGCAGAAGGAGATTATGGAAACCACAAAACCCACTTGATTTTTCACGTTCTTTGGGTTCCCGAGGTTCCAAGAGCCAGCTCTGAATCTTAAGATCAGAGTGCCTGCCAGCCAGAGGTGGCCATTTTCCCTTGAGTTTCACGCAGACAGCCAGGTTGTGAGACTGACTCTAGCTGAGATTAGATTAGACAGACTTCTGAGGCCTGTCTCAACGTGAAGACTTTGTTTTTTGTTTGTTTTGTTTTGATTAATTAATTAATTTATTTATCTTTGGCTGCGTTGGGTCTTCGTTGCTGCGTGCGGGCTTTCTCTAGTTGCGGTGAGCGGGGGCTACTCTTCGTTGTGGTGCGTGGGCTTCTCGTTGCGGTGGCTTCTCTTGTTGTGGAGCACGGGCTCTAGGTGCGCAGGCTTCAGTAGTTGTGGCACGTGGGCTCAGTAGTTGTGACTCGCTGCCTCTAGAGCGCAGGCTCAGTAGTTGTGGCACATGGGCTTAGCAGCTCCGCGGCATGTGGGATCTCTTGAACCTGTGTCCCCTGCATTGGTAGGCGGATTCTTAACCACTGCTCCACCAGGGAAGTCCCACAGTTGCCTTTTAAAAGTGAATCAGTGTGACTTGTTTTCTTCCTCCACGACAGATCTTAACTGCATGCCCTCAAGGCGTGTTCAGGGGAGCTGGTCTTTGTCTGGTTTGAGTTTACTGGTGAGTCTCTGGCTCAGCCAAGAAGGCATGGGGTTTTTATATCCTCCGCCACATCTAACATGTCACTGATGTTGAATATACCTTTTAAAGGTTGACCCTAGAAACAATGCCCTGGCAAGAGATCTGAGACATCTTAGTGCAATAAAGTCATTGATTCTTGGTCCTGAAAGGGACCATCAGAAGTCCCGCCATTCTCCCTTCTTTCAGGAAGAATTACGTTTAATATTCTCTCACGTGCTTTGTGGATGAGGCTTGGCAAAGGGCTACTTCACACATTTCTAACGCTGAGTGCCTAACACCTGCTACCCAGGGGCAAACCGGTGTCATGCTACTTTTTGCTTTCTTGATCCTGGCAAGAAAAATATGAAGCTGCCAGTTTTATGTTGAAAATTCATACATGAAACGTTCAGTGTTCTGTAAGGCATAATGCATCTGCTGTGATATGGCAGTGGTGACCTTACTTACTTTGTAATTTCTATTGAACAGCTGTTCTGTTGAATAGGGGTGTGCTTTGAGTGGGTCTGAGCAGAGTTTTCACTCAGAAACAGCTGCTTAGACATCTGACACCTTAAGCCTTATCAGCTAACTTGGCCTTAGGCATTAGGATACAAAGCCTATTGAGCATGATGGTGGCAAAGCCCTGGGCTTTGGAGCCAGGGAGCCCTAGGAATGAGGATCCCAATTCTCACCTCTTACTTCCTAAGTGCTCATGAGCTAATGAATGAAAACCTTCAGCTTCAGAGTTCTTAATAACACCTCTTACCTTGCAGGGGTGTTTGAGGATTAAATGAATACACATGTGAAACTGCACATGGGAATTCCTAACTTCCTTCCCTATTTGATAACGTTTACTTTTATGGAGCCCTAAAATGTGCCAGGCAGTATATCAGAAATCAAGTCTAGAAAAATACGTATAACATGGTTTGGTCTTCTAGGGAAGCAACTGGTTGGAACACAAGAATGAGTTACAAACCAGAAAAGACATGCAAAAATTATAATGCAAAAGCAGATGGAAGAGTGAAAAGCTCCATGGACAAGGTGTCCTTGAGTTGGTCTTAAAGGATGAGTGGAAATTTGACAGAAGTAATGAAAAGAAAGACATTCTAGGTTTGGAACAGCACCAAAAAAGGCCAGGGAGCCACGGGCTTGTGGGGTGAGGTTGACAGCATAATCTGGTGTGATTGGTATTGCGCTTTACTCATAACTCACTGGGGGGCCACTAGGCTGCATTGTGGACAGGTTAGTTCTAGTCAGGTAGACTAATTAGATGGTTTACTAGTTGAGGCAAATGCTTTCCAGGGCAGAGGGAGCTCATTCCAGGGCTAGAATGAGAAGGCAGGAGCTAATGTGAAATATACTAAGGAAGCAGCCCAATCGAATTAAATGAATAAGAAAACCTTGCTGGGCAGGCCAGTTGGGCCATCCTTCCTCACTCTCTTCTGTAAAATAGGACATGAGGGTTAGGGTTAGGGAGTGTTTAGCCTGTGCATGCCTGCAGGGCTGGGTGGGGTGTCTCTGCCAGAGGCCGGCCTGATGGCATTAGCTACCTGAGACTGGAGAGGGAGGCCCCCCAAAGAGGTAGAAGAGAGGCACAGAAATAGAAAATGATACCAAAGACACATTTTGCTATTCTCCCAAAAGTCAAATGGGGAGCACTTCCTCAACCAAGCTGAGCTGTGGTCTCACTCACATAAGGTCCTTCTCTCCCAACCCAGTGGTCCCACCTGAGGGGTAAAGTGTCATGTCAGCAGTTGTTGAATTGCAAGGAACTCAGGTTTGCTCAAGTTTTTCCCCTAAAGTTAGAGATAAATTTCCCAGAATACAATCATGGGCCTCACCTGTCGGGCAGGGAAGCCTTTGCTCTTGCTCCCCAGGGGACTGTGTGCCTCAGGCCTCCGCCCTTCCCTGCACTGCATCTGTCTCCTCTCTGCACATTGGCTGCCTTAATGGGGACTCTTACCGCTGCTCCCTTGCAGTTAGCAGCTTGCATGGGGCTCTGGGTTACCATGGAGATGACTTGGTCCTGACTCCACATCTGCTACAGCATCCGTGTCTCTTAGTTGAGATGCTTGAGACCAAGACTCCAATTGGTTCAGTTTTGGTCTCACCCCTGGTCCAATGAGCTGTGACAAGGAATACAGAATCTCCGGACAGACAAGGTGGATCCTACACAAGGTAAGCTTCTGAGGGCCGAGAACATGAACCATCCAGTTTATCTCCCTCCAGTTTGGGGATTAGACCTGCTTCTTCCCATCTTTAAGCTGTAATCTGACCCCACCCCCCACCCCTCCTTTAAGGAGACCCCTTTCTTTGTGATCAACACATTACGTGAAAGGGGATGAACTTTGGACTGAGCAGAGTTTCACTTCTGACTTTATCACTAGGAGCTAAATCTCTGGGGCAACTATGTTTCTGAGCTTTTCTTTCCTTGCCTATAAAATGGGGAGAATTACATGTACCTCACAAGGGTACTCTAAGGATCAACGGTGATAAAACACTATCACAGTGCCTGGTGCGTAGTAGTCATATGGCAAATGCTCATTTCCTCCCTCTTTTATGCCTGACTCCTTCCCCACTGCTGGGGGTACATACAGAACCCTGGGGGACATCTGAGGGGTGGCCCAGGCTTACATGAATAAATAGGATGCCCTTCAGCTGTGGTGCACAGGCGGCTTGAAGGCAGAGCCCATGTCTGATTCATCTGTGAGAGCACATGATAGCCTCTCAGCTAGGCATATAGCAGGTTCTTTTTTTTAATGGTGCTCTAATGTACATAGCATAAAATTTATCTTTTAAATCATTTTTAAATGTACAGTTCTACTTTCTGTCTCTCTGTTTGATTACTCTTAAGTACCTGGTATAAGTGGAATCATGCAATATTGGTCCTTTTGTGACAGGCTTATTTCACTTGACAGAATGTCTTCAAGTTTTATCCATGTTGTGGCATGTGTCAGAATTCCCCTCCTTTTTTA
The DNA here is from genome assembly GCF_949752795.1 of Hyperoodon ampullatus. Lineage (NCBI taxonomy): Eukaryota > Metazoa > Chordata > Mammalia > Artiodactyla > Ziphiidae > Hyperoodon > Hyperoodon ampullatus. The sequence goes on from NW_027640854.1 coordinate 50,691, forward strand.
AGGCTAAATAATATTCCATAGTATGTCTATACCACATTTTGTTTATACATTCGTCCACTGATGGACCTGAGTTGCTTCCACCTTTTAGCTACTGTGAATCATGCTGTGAACGTGGGCGTACAAATATCGTTTGAGTCCCAGCTTTCAGTTCTTTGAGGTTTATACCTAGATGTAGAATTGCTGGATCATTTGGTAAGTCTATGTTTAATTTTTTGAGATACCACCGTACTGTTTTCCATCGTGACTGCACTATTTTACATTCCCACCAACAGTGCAAAAGGGTTCCAATTTCTCCACATCTTCACCACCACTTGTTTTTTTCTGTGGTTTTTGTTTGTTTGGGGATAATAGTTATCCTAAGGGGTATAAACAGTAGATTCTTAGCAACTCTCTGTTGACTTGGATTTTCGGCTCACATTTGCCTCATTAACTCACCCTGCAGTGATTCTGCAGCCTCAGTGGCCAGCAATGAAGCAGCCCTCCTGTGACCGGAAGCCTGCCTCTCAGGGGCCCAGCAGCAGGCTTGAGAGCCTGGTGGCCTCTTGACCAGTGGGGCCCTGGCCTTGTGAGGTCTGTGCAGCCAAGGTTGTGCTGAGAGTCATAGCAGAGCAGAAGGCAAGTGGGAAATAGCCTTGGTTCCCTGCAGTACCAGGTCTTCCGGTTGGCCTGGGCTCCCCAGGCCAAGGCTGGAACCAGAGGTCACCCTGCTTCTCCCAGCAGCACATCCTGGGAGATCAGAGTAGCCCTAGATCAGGTGCCCCGTAGTTCTGTCCCCTAACATCCTATACTGCTTTGTGGCATCTATTGGAACATGTAGTTATGTATCTGCTGGCTTATTTGATATCTGTGTGCCTCCTCAATCAGACTGGAAACTTCATGAGGGCAGGGACCATGTCTCTTTCTCCAGCACCTAGCTCAGTGCCTGGCAAATAGTAGATGACCAATAAATAATGTTGAATGAATGATTCTGGCTCCTCCCTTCAGTCATTCAGTTTAGGATCTCAGAGGCCAGGGGGACCACATAGGACCAAATGAGACCAGATCCCTGTGACCACAAACTACAAAACTGATCTTGAGTATTTAGGACTTCAGGGTTTCCACATGCTCTTTGGGATCCATTAAGCTGCATCTCAAAGGAAGATGGAAGGCAGGGGAGCCCTAGCCTACCTCTGACCTTGACATTAGGGCTTTGGTCTAATTAATGACAAGAAACCTCTCTGAATCTCAGTTTTCCTAGCTGTGAAGTGGGTATAAGGCCTACCCATGAAGATTGTAAAAGTCAAATGAGATGATGTCTTTAAGGTACCTGGACTAAAAGTAGATGTTTATTCCCACCTCACCTCTTTTTTTGCGGTACACGGGCCTCTCACTGTTATGGCCTCTCCTGCTGCGGAGCACAGGCTGCGGACGCGCAGGCTCATGGGCCCAGCCTCTTCGCGGCATGTGGGATCTTCCCAGACGGGGGCACGAACCCGTGTCCCCTGCATCGGCAGGCGGACTCTCAACCATTGCGCCACCAGGGAAGCCCCTACCTCACCTCTTGAAGTCTGGCTTTACGCATGAGGAAACTAAGACAGAGACAGGTCAGGATTCATCTCTGCATTCTTGATTCCAGAGCCTCCGTATGTCTTCCTGGAGGTCATCATGATTACAGAGAAAAAAAAAAATGTGCCTAAAACAACCAACTCAAATCATGATCCTTTCCTCCCCGCTCTGAAAGGATTGAATTGTTCCGTGTGCTAGGGGCATCTGGACCCAGTCTGAAAGAGGAAGACTGTGTACCAAGAACAAAAGAACTTTAAAAAAAGAAGAAGAAAAAACAAAACCCAGCCCTCCTGGGGTGAGTTTCCCCAGGGTATGAAAGCCTTTAGGACGTGCTGTGACTCAGAAGCTCAGAGCTGACATAGCTTAGCAGTGAATCAGTTCCTGGAGAGTCAAGTGGGAGCCATTTTATTAGTGGAGACTACAACTCTTTACTTATTACATGTAAAGTATTAACATCCTAATATTTGAATGGCAGGGTGAGTTTCCACTTCCCCTTACCTTAGTTTTCTGGTTTATTACTTTTGTCATCTTTTCATCCCAATAGCATAACTTATCAATTAAAAAAAAAAATCCCTTCCCTTATCCCTCTTTTATTATTTAAAAAAAGACAGGAAAAAGAAAAAAAAACATTCTTTTTGCTTATCTCTCCTCATTGTTGGAGTTCACTGCCTGGGCAGTCCCTGTCTCTCTCCATCCTCTTTTTTGCTGCTGTTTCTTCCTACTGCTCCCCTCAGGCATAAACTCATTTAACAAATCTTGGTTTAACAAATCAGGCCTTGGGCTCAGCACTGCAAGCTGGATGGGAAACAAGCCAGACTTGGCCGCTGCCTGCATGCAGCTTGTAGTCTAGCTGTAGATCCAGAGAGAGTTCAGTGAATGCAGAGTTCAATGAGTTTAAACTCCTGGAAAGGAGGCATAAAATTTTGCAGATTATATTGATGATGAGCACTTTCTAGCTATGAAGCATTGCACTAAAGCTTCACATATATGCATTCATTTATTTCTCACCAAAAAAATGAAGTCCCTCATTTTACAGCTGAAGAGACCACGTCTTGGGGAGAGTGAGTGGCTTTGTTCAAGACCCCACACTAGGTTCCAGGTGGAGCTGGGATAAACAGGCCCACCCTGAGGCTGTAACACACACCCCTGTGTGGTGAGGCTGCATTTGACCCACCCTGGGGTAATTAGTGCACCTGGGCTCAGGGTTTAGCTCCCTCAGTCTGACAATCCAGGCTCTGTTTCCCTGGCCAAATTCAGCCCTGAAGGCATCTGATCAGACCAGTGCCAGGGCCTGGGGCTGTGGTGCCTTGGAACCAGATACCTCTGGCTTCAGGGGTCTTGTCTGGGGCTCCAAATGCCCTCCAGTTTGTCCCAGTATGCTGGACACATTATGGTGGCCTCCCATGTGTGACATGGCCTGAGGAAGGAACTTCTTCCCAGGGCACTTACAGTGCAGAAAGCCCTTTCCTGGGCTTGATCATGTTTGTTCTTCACAACAACTCTAGCAGGTGTCCAGGACATGTATTGTTTATACTCATTTCACAAATGAGCACCTCGAGTCTTAGAGAGGACAAGAGTGGCCAAAGTTGGGCGACCAGGAAGAGGCAAGGACTCGAGCCCCAGACCAAGACTCTTTGTCTCATGCACTTTCCCACTGCGTCGTGCGTGCCTGGCTTTCCCCGTGCTTGGCATCTCTCTTTCATTAAGTCTACCCTCCATCCTCTCCCACTAACAAGCCGCCATCCACAGACACTACTGATCTCCAGTTTTCCCTCATACCTGCAGCAACTGACCAGCCCAGCTCTGCTCAAGAGCCCCAAGGCCAAAGTTCTTCTCAGCATAGGAAGGAGGGCTGAGTGTAGTGGGTCAAAACTGCTGGCAATGGCAACAATCCCATTAAAAGAGATGATTAATTATGGGATACCAGGATCTGAGGCTGAGTCGTAATTCAGCTAAGATTGTTGCCTAGGAGGGTTAGGATGGAGTTATCAAGCTTTTGACTCAGTGCTTTGTGCTTATTTTCAAAGTTCTTTTCTGTGACTATTTTCTCTTGATATAATCTCTTGGAGTCAGAGAGGGCAGAGGAACTGGATCCTCTTCATGTTGTCTAATGGAGGCTGTTTATGATTCTGATGTGAATCCTACACAGAGGCATGTCCCTTGTGTCCTGGCACTTTCACGCTCTCTCCTTTGATCCTCGATGCAACCCTACGAGGTGACCTTTTTCATCCCCTTTTCCAGAACACTGAGGCCTTGAGGGGCTCTCTTTTTTTTTTTTTTTTTTTTGCCAGCAAAAAGCCCCTTAAGTTTATTTTTTTATTTTTTTATTTTTTTAATTAGTTTCTGCTTTATAACAAAGTGAATCAGTCATACATATACATCTGTTCCCACATCCCTTCCCTCATGCATCTCCCTCCCTCCCACCCTCCCCATCCCACCCCTCCAGGCGGTCACAAAGCACCGAGCTGATCTCCCTGTGCTCTGCGGCTGCTTCCCACTATCTATCTACCTTACGTTTGGTAGTGTATATATGTCCATGCCTCTCTTTCGCTTTGTCACAGCTTACCCTTCCCCCTCCCCATATCCTCAAGTCCATTCTCAAGTAGGTCTGTGTCTTTATTCCCGTTTTACCCCTAGGTTCTTCATGACATTTTTTTTTTTAATTCCATATATATGTGTTAGCATACGGTATTTGTCTTTCTCTTTCTGACTTACTTCACTCTGTATGACAGACTCTAGGTCTATCCACCTCATTACAAATAGCTCAGTTTCGTTTCTTTTTATGGCTGAGTAATATTCCATTGTATATATGTGCCACATCTTCTTTATCCATTCATCCGATGATGGACACTTAGGTTGTTTCCAGCTCCGGGCTATTGTGAATAGAGCTGCAATGAACATTTTGGTACATGTCTCTTTTTGAATTAAGGTTTTCTCAGGGTATATGCCCAGTAGTGGGATTGCTGGGTCATATGGTAGTTCTATTTGTAGTTTTTTAAGGAACCTCCATACCGTTCTCCATAGTGGCTGTACCAATTCACATTCCCACCAGCAGTGCAAGAGTGTTCCCTTTTCTCCACACCCTCTGCAGCATTTATTGTTTCTAGATTTCTTGATGATGGCCATTCTGACTGGTGTGAGATGATATCTCATTGTAGTTTTGATTTGCATTTCTCTAATGATTAATGATGTTGAGCATTCTTTCATGTGTTTGTTGGCAGTCTGTATATCTTCTTTGGAGAAATACCTATTTAAGTCTTCTGCCCATTTTTGGATTGGGTTGTTTGTTTTTTTGCTATTGAGCTGCATGAGCTGTTTATAAATTTTGGAGATTAATCCTTTGTCAGTTGCTTCATTTGCAAATATTTTCTCCCATTCTGAGGGTTGTCTTTTGGTCTTGTTTATGGTTTCCTTTGCTGTGCAAAAGCTTTGAAGTTTCATTAGGTCTGAGGGGCTCTCTTGAAACAATAGGAAGTCATCTCCTCAAGCAGGGTCCGAAGTGGATCTGCAGACCACCGGCCTAATTCAGTCTCTAGAAGGTTATGTCTCAGAAACGTGTTAGCCAGAGCCACCAGAGGTTGAGTCTTAGGAGCCAGAACACCTGCATCGAGATCCTGGCTTTGTTTCTTACTAGCAGGTGAGCCTGGGCAAACTACTTAATTTTATTGTGCTATTGGACTTAAATAAGGATAATAACAGCAACAGATAACATACAAAGCCCTTTGAAGAGTGCCTGGCATGAGCCCAAAATTTGGTACCTATTACTCCTGGGCATTAGGTTGCCATGTTTATTAATGATGAAATCTAGGTATGGAGAGCTGGAGTCAGTGCCTAAGGTCACCCAGCTGATAAGTGGTGAAAATGTGGCAGGTTGCCTGGCACCCTCAGCCTGAGGTGCTGGTGAAGAGCACAGGTTTGGAAATGAGGCAGGCATGGGGCTGAAGCTCAGCTCTGCCAATTAGTAGCTTTGTGATCTTGGGCAAGTCAGTTAACACCCCTGAACCTCAGTTTCCTCATCTGCAAAATGGGGATATTAGTACCTCCCTGTTGGGCTGCACCCTGCAGGCCTACAAGGACTGTGCTTGCCCAGCTTCAAGACCAAAGAAAGAGCCCAGAGTCAGCAACAGAGATGTCAATGGTTTAATGGACGGGGAAGCTTACATGTCTGAAGCAAGGTCCTAGAGCAACACCCCACCATGTGTGGTGGACGGTGGGCAGGACATGGTGGCAGTCTTCACTGGGGTGGGGGGCAGGGGGTGGAGATTACCAATTATAGGGGAACTGACGTCAGGTGGGCTCATTAGTCACCAGGCAAACCAGCAGAGGGGCATGCCCCTCACGGCCCCTTTGATATGGACAATCACTAGCTGCGGCCTGGGACAAGTACATAGGAAGGCCAGTCAGGTGAGTAAGATACAGGAGAAGCAGGCATTGGTCGGGCAGGGGATGTACAGAGAACAAGAGAACAGCCTTCTTGAGTGGCCTGACCGTATACTTCACCCCTACATACCCTGTATAACCCTTACAATCTTGGTCTGCCTCTCTTCCGAGATATCCCTGGGGTCAGGTATGTAGAAGGGTACTGCAACCAGATACCACAGATAAAATACAGACAGGCCACCCCTGGTTTTCACAAACCCAGAGCCACCCCCAACTGTGTGGTCAGACCACTCAAGATGGCTGTTCTCTTGCTCTCTCTACATCCCCTGCCCGACCAATGCCTGCTTCTCCTATATCTTACTCGCCTGACTCACCTTCCTAGGTACTTGCCCCAGGCCCCAGCTGGTGATTGTTCTCATCAAAGGGGCCGTGAGGGACGTGCCCTTCTGCTGGTTTCCCCGGTAACTAATAAGCCCACCTGACGTCAATTCCCTATAACTGGTAATCTCTCCTCCACCACACGGGCCCCCTCCCCGGGAGCGAAGACTGCCACTGCGTCCTGCCCATCGTTCGCTGCACATGGTGGGGGTGTCGCTCCAGGACCTTGCTTCAGACGTGTAAGCTCCCCACTCCCATTAAATCACTGATGTCTCTGTTGCTGACTCTGGGCTCTTTCTTTGGTCTTGAAGCTGGGCAAGCGCAGGCTTATAGGCCTGCGGGGTGCAGCCCAACACTCGTGCATAAGGATTTGATGTGAATGTGTTTAAAGTGTCTGGCACAGAATGGATGCTCGTATTCAGTTCTCCACCGAGAGAGCCGATCCAGGTGCCTGCCCCACCTGGGCTCCCTTCACCTGCAGCCCAGGCAGTTGGCCGGGCTGGACCGTGACCACACCCCAGGGTCAGCTTTTAGGAAGTAGATGCTGTATGGGTTGTTCAGATTGACTGGGCTTCACCGCAGCTCCCCTGAGGATTTGGTTTTGATTCAAGAGTGTGTGTGCCTGAAGGGGCGGCTCCAGAGGCCACTGAGGCACTGGGAACAGAAAGCTGAGCGGTCACCCAGCCTGCCTTTTTGTCTGGGCGTTCCTTGAATCATCAATGTCAGTGACTGTTTCAGAAATTTACAAAACAGCCTCGCTTTGTGTCACAGTTGCCATTTGGCCAAAATGCCTTTCTCTTAGAACCGGTTTAGCAATATCTTCTGGAGCATTAGTGCAGCCGGTTGGGAAGCAAATAGAGATACTCCTTCAGCCAGATTGACCTGGATGGGCCACCTGTCTTCATGAGTCCCTCTAACACCTGAGGGCGGAGCAGTCTCCTGCTAGCCCTTCCTGGAGCCTTCCCTGCTTCCTGGTTCTTGTGGACGTTCTTCCAAATGCTGGTAGCTGCCAGGCTCACTGCCGGGGAGGAGCAGGCACTACCCACATGCCAGCTGCCTCTGGCGAGCCTCAGAGGTCTGGAATGGAGCCACGTGGCAGAATTGCTCCACCAGGGCTGTGCCCAGGCCCCTGGGCACTTCCTTTAATCACTGGGGCCCTGCCCTCCAGAGAGGCCTCCACAGCCTGGGAAACCTCCTGGAGTCCACACTGGATGCTGCTCAGGTGCCGTAAGAAGAAATAATATTGATGTACTAGCTCCTGCTGGTTTAGTGCTTATGATATTCTGGGCCCTATGCTGAGCACTTTGTATTTATTTTCTTAATCATTGAAGCAACTTTAGTCATAATATTTATAAGCTTATCAAGTCTATTTCATTCAAATCATGGAGAAATGACTCTGGGGGTGGATAACAATGTTAATAATGCAGTCCCAGGCTTTAAGAAGTCACTCTCTGGTCTTAATCCTCCAATTTTGGAAATTGCTCTGTGTCTGTATCTTCTAGAGTTTGAATCCTTGCTCTACCACTCACTTGCTGTGTGACTTCTGATAAGTTGCTTACCCTCTCTGTGTCTTGGTTTCTTCCTCTGTAACTGGAGATGATCATAATAGAACTTACCTCTTAGGGTTGGTGTGAAGATTAAGTGAGACAGTCATGGGAAGCGCTGGGAACAGTGACTAGGTCAGAGCACTTCATAACTGTTAGCCCTGTGTGGAAGGGCTTCAGGGGGCTCTGTGAAATTATAAGCCAAATAGTGGATGCCTTTGTGTATGTCTGTGAATGTTTCTCAAAACAAAGGGGGCATAATCCAGGACCCAGAGAAGATGCAGAAGTATTTCTGAATGGGAGGTCAAGTTTAGATGCATGGCTGATCTACCTTGCGTACCAAAGAGCTGAGTTACTTAAGAAAGCTTTGTAAGTAGCACCCCCGCTTCTCCTGGGGCCATCTCAGTAAAACGCAGTAGTCTAACCAGTCAGGACTTGGGGGCACTTCATATTGGACCTGGAGGAAAACTTAGAGATCATCTAGTCTAAATTCACCAGTTCACACAGAGGGACTCTGAGCTTGGTGGTTGAGCCTTATGTCTCCCTGAGGTAACAGCTCAGGGAAATGGAGAGTTCCCTGATTTGAAAGTCCAGTGAGAAGAGCTGGACCAATACCTGTCTTCTCCTTGCAGGATTGTTAGGATCAGTGAGATGGTGTGTATGTATTTGGAAGTTTGTAGAATGTGTTACCATCGTAGGTGTTATTACTTCCATGGGCACCTGGTATTACCAGTTGGTTCCGTTTCTCTGAAACCAATAGTATATCTGTACATATAAATGGAGAGAGATAGAGACAGAGGGGGGAGAGGGCTCATGCAATTGTAGGGGCTGGCAAGACTGAAATTTCTGGGGCAGGTATATGGTCAGGCCACTCAAGATGGCTGTTCTCTTGCTCTCTCTACATCCCCTGCCCGACCAGTGCCTGCTTTACCTGTATCTTACTCACCTGACTCACCTTCCTACTTACTTGCCCCAGGCCCCAGCTGGTGATTGTTCTTATCAAAGGGGCCATGAAGGACATGCCCCTCTGCTGGTTTCCCTGGTAACTAATGAGCGCATCTGACATCAATTCCCCTGTAAGTGGTAACCTCCCCTTCTTCCCGGGACTAAAGACTGCCACCACTTACTGCCTGCCGTCTGCAGAACATGGTGGGGTGTTGCTCCAGGACCTTGCTTCAGAGGTGTAAGCTCCCCCACTCCATTAAACCATTGATGTCTCTGCTGCTTACTCTGGGCTCTTTCGTTGTTTTTTTTTTCTTTTCTTTTGCGGTATGCGGGCCTCTCACTGTTGTGGCCTCTCCCGTTGCGGAGCACAGGCTCCGGACGGGCAGGCTCAGCGGCCATGGCTCACGGGCCCAGCCGCTCCGCGGCATGTGGGATCTTCCCAGACGGGGGCACGAACCCGTGTCCCCTGCATTGGCAGGTGGACTCTCAACCACTGCGCCACCAGGGAAGCCCTCTTTCTTTGGTTTTGAAGCTGGGCAAGCACAGGCCTTGTAGGCCTGTGGGGTGCAGCCCAACAGCAGACAAGTAGGCTGGAAATTCAGGTAAGAGTTTATGTAGTCTTGAGACTGAAATCTAAAGGGCAGGCAAGCAGGCTGGAAACTTGGGCAGGATCTTCTGATACAGCCTTGAGGCAGAATTCTTTCTTCTCTAGGAAACCTCAGTTTTTCCTCTTAAGGCCTTCAGCTCTTTGGATGAGGCCCACCCACCTTACAGAGAGTAATCTGCTTTACTTAAAGACGGTTGATTGCAAATGTTAATCACATCTATAAAATACCTTCGCAGCAACATCTAGACTAGTGTTGGACCAAACAACTGGCACCATAGACTAGCCAAGTTGACATAGGATTCACAATCACCCTGGTCCTCTCAGCACAGATGTACCAATCCGGTGTTAGGAGTCATGGTGTCTCTCTCACTGTTTCAGTAAGAGTTCACACTGTAGGTGAACAGCAAAGGAAATGGTTCCGTGCAAGAGGGCATGGTGGCTTGGCAAAGAGTGCTTGTTCAGTTCTTGGGAAATATTATTGGGAGGTTGGCATGCGAGTTAATTACTGCAATGGTGACCTTCACAGAACTGAGAGGGAAGCAAGTGTAGCTAATCAAAAAACAGGAAATGTCTCAAAGAATGCCTTGAATCATGGTCCAGAGTGTATTCTGCATTTGAATCAATTGTTATGTTCTGGGTTGAAACTATTTAATTCCTTACCGTAGACAGAAACAGTTCTCTTCATAACATCAGAGGTGGGAACAGGGGGAGGTAGGGGAGGTGGAGAAGGGGAAAGAGTTTCCTGTAATTTAATCTGATGTTTAGTGCCTGCAACTGAGGCCTTTTTAAAAAAAAGATGTGGAATAATTGAATAAATGTGTGACATTGCGGCTGCTGATAAGACAGGAATTTATGTGCTTTTTTGGCTGACATGTGAGAAAAGGCAATAAAATGTAATGTGTGCACATTTTTTAAAAATTAATTTATTTTTGGCTGCGTTGGGTCTTCCTTGCTGCACGCGGGCTTTCTCTAGTTGAGTTGAGCAGGGGTTACTCTTTGTTGCGGTGCGCGGGCTTCTCATTGTGGTGGCTTCTCTTGGGGAGCACGGGCTCTAGGCGTGCGGGCTTCAGTAGTTGTGGCACACGGGCTCAGTAGTTGTGGTGCACAGGCTTAGTTGCTCCACGGCATCTGGGGGTCTTCCCAGACCAGGGCTCGAACCCCCGTCCCATGCATTGGCAGGTGGATTCTTAACCACTGCACCACCAGGGAAGTCCCTATGCATCTTCTTTATTCAACGTTTCTGACAGCTTCTAGTGAGGCATTGGTGTGGTAGCAAACACACACTCTGGTTTTGGAGCCAGGGAGTCGTAGGTACAGATTCTGGCTCTGTTTCTTTATTAGCTGTGGGACCTTGGACAAGTTAACCAGCTTTTCTCAGTTAACCACCTTGTCTATAAAATGAGGATGAGAATGTTTACCTTGCAGGTTTATTGTAAGGATTTAGAGTCACCGCAGTAGAATGCACAGCGTGGCACCTGTAGATCGTTTTTAGAGGGAGCCGCTAAAATTGTGGATAGAAGCCATTTTGACCAGTTCCATCGATTTCAACATCCTTTGCAGGGCTTCTCTTTTTCTCCCACACTTTCTGGTACTGTACCAGAGAAGGAAGATTGAGAGGTCTCTGTCAGACGAGGGGAAGAGTGAGTGGCGTCAATATGGAAGTGTGAGAGGGGAAATCAGGACCACTTCTAGGTGACATCAGAATCTGATCCAGTGAGGGACTCTGGAGGCTGCATAGAAAGACCACAGTCAGAGTCAGGATAGGTCCAGGCATGAGCTGATGAGTCAAGTCCTGCCGAAGTTTAAAAAGGGAAGCCAGGGGCTTCCCTGGTGGCGCAGTGGTTGAGGGTCCGCCTGCCGATGCAGGGGACACGGGTTCGTGCCCCGGTCCGGGAAGATCCCACATGCCGCGGAGCGGCTGGGCCCGTGAGCCATGGCCGCTGAGCCTGCGCGTCCGGAGCCTGTGCTCTGCAAGGGGAGAGGCCACGGCAGTGAGAGGCCCGCGTACCGCAAAAAAAAAAAAGAAAAACGGGAAGCCAGTTGGGCGATCGGAGCCCACTCAAGTGGAGGAGTTAATGCTTAGCAGAGTGAGGGTGATGACTCATAGCTTTGCTATGCTGAGGTCATGGAAGAATGAGGTGGCTAGTCCCACAGCTGGCCGTGTGCTGGGAGCCTTAGCAACGTGCCATTCAGCTGAACGAAACCCACTACCTCCTCCATGCCACAGCAGTAGAGGGGAAGCTGAGGAGTGGTTCAAAGCTTGGTCACCAACATGAGACTGCCTGGGTCCAAAACCTAGCTCCGCCCCACTTACTAACTCGGTGACTTTGAATTCGTTACTTGACTTCTCGGTTTCCTTAGCTGTGAAAGGGGGATGAAAATAATTATACATACCTCCTAGGGTTTGAAGGAGATTAGGTGATGTGAGATAATAGAAAAAATATACGTTGGTCTGTGTCTTCCCCCCAGCCCCATGCCCTCGCTCATCTTTCCTGGCACAGAGCTCCTAAAACCCTTGTAACTTCCTAAGGGATAAGAGCACTAGGAATATCTTTTGTTCAATGAAGCCACTCTGGGTGGGCTCCTGGATGGGGGCTGGTCACCAGAAAGATGAAGCCATGATTAGAAGCTGGGGGTTTTCAGCCCCAGCTCCACTTCTCTAGAGTGGGGAGAAGGGCTGGAAATGGAGTTAATAATTAATCATGCCTATGTGATGAAGCCTCCATAAAAATCCCAGAAGTATGGGGTTCAGAGACCTTCCAGGTGGGTGAACACATCCATGTACCAGGAGGACAATGCACCCCGAACTCCATGGTGACAGAAGCTCCTGTGCTTGGGACCCTCTCAGACCTCACCCCATGTATCTCTTCAGCTGGCTGTTCATCTGTATCATTTATCAATCCTATAATAAACTGGTAAATGTAAGTAACTGTTTTCCTGAGTTCTGTGAGCTGCTCTAGCAAATTAATTGAACCCAAGGATGGGGTCATAGGAACCTCAGATTTATCGCCAATTGGTTAGACGCCCAGGTGACAACCTGGACTTGCTGTTGGTGTCTGGGGGTGGGGGCAGTCTTGTGGGACCGAGCACTTAACCCCTGGGATCTGATGCTCACTCCAGGTAGACAGTGTCAGGATTGAGTTAAATTGTAGAACACCCAGCTGATGTTGCAGAAAATTGCTCGGTTGGGGGAACATGCCCTGCCCAATACATCTGGTGTCAGAGTGTTGTGACTGTTCTGTGTGATAGTAGAAGAGACACACAGGAAGAAAAACTTTTTTTCCCCCTGAAAACAGGTGAGCTAAGGTTTACAAAGCCTTTTTTTTTTTTTTTTTCTCCTTCCCTTGCGGCACACGGGCCTCTCACTGCTGTGGCCTCTCCCGTCGCGGAGCACAGGCTCCGGACGCACAGGCCCAGCGGCTGTGGCTCACGGGCCCAGCTGCTCCACTGGCCCAGCTTTTCCTGGACCGGGACAAGAACCCATGTCCCCTGCATCGGCAGGCGGACCCCCAACCACTGCGCCACCAGGGAAGCCCTACAAAGCCTTTTGTACGAAAACTTAGCTTTTATTTTGTTAAGTGTCTGGGGACTCAGGGATTCAGTAGAAGCCCCTGCTCTTTGGACTTTGCTCCAAGGAAGCTTTAAGCACTAGCTGGATAAACATTTACTCATCTGGGTAGGTGTACTGTCCAGTCTCAGATGCAGAGAAAGAAGACCTTGTGTCTGCAGAAACAGTGAGCCAGGAGTAAGGGAAATGCCCAGTTCCCTGCTGGTCCTAGAAAGTGTTCATCTACGAATTACCTTGTATTAGGGCTGTGAGAGGGAATCCAGCATAATCTTTAAGCTGTGTTGGGGTCTTATCACATGCAAAGGCAACATGGGCTTCAGAGCTGAAATTCCAGGTTTATATCAGGGCACCACTGCTGCATATGAGGTCAGACACATTCCTCAACTCCTTTGAGTCTCAGTATCCTCATTTATAAAATGGGATACCTGTGGGTCAAAGGTTACCTTCGTTGGCTTCTTTCTGCAACAAGCTGGGGAGATGCACAGGCCCTGGGTGACTTTGGTCTGCCGGATTTGCTGAGGGAGAGACAGAGGGTCACAGCATTTCTGTGATTTTGAGTCTCCCATCCCTCAGCTCCTTGTTGGTCTGGGGACGGGAAAAATGTTTTTAGGTCAAAAATGCCGTTCAGTTTGGAAAACTGATTCAGGTAGCCCTCACCCTAGTCAGATGAAGGTAAAATGTAGGCACATCGTTTGCCCTCAGGGAAATGTTCTTTGAATGAACAGATGAATGGTACAGGCTCTGTAAATATTTCTAATTGACTGGTATCTCTTATTTTTAATTTGCAGATGAGAAAAAGAAAACAAAGAAAGTCGATAGTGAACTCAACCCAGTGTGGAATGAGGTGAGTTCGTTATTTTTCAATTTTGTTTCACTGGATAAGCTACCTCTGATTGTCCCATCTTTGGTCAGAGGTTATCTCTTCCATTTGGAAGGAGAATCTCTGCATTTCACCCCTCCCCCCTCCACCTCCCTCTGTGGCCACAGAGACAGCAAAGCAGCTTAAGGACATTACTGCACAGTGACATCTCCTGTGCAGTAGTGGTGTGGCAAGTGGAGCCTGGATGGGTTAAAGAGGGTGGGGTTCTAGCCTGGTGCAGCCATGAGCTTGCTGTGTGACCTTGTCTAGTTATGCTGCAAATCGGGGCATATCTGTAGAGCGAGGGGTGGGATTAGATCACCTCTGGAGTCCCAGAGGGAAAGCTCTGTAATTAAAAACATATCTGCATGTGACTAATCAAGATGGTATGACATGATACTTTGTGTGTCTGGAAGTGTCATTTATTGTTTTTTATGTTGATAAGAGTAATATATACTTAACGTAGAAATTTTGAAAACTTCAGATTAGCTTTAAAAAATTACTTTTGGTCCTACTATCCAGAAGCAACTACTGTTAACATCTCGGAGGTATCAACAAATATTTATTGAATGAACACATTTAATAAAATAGGATGTCTTAGAATTAGCCAGTTAGTGTCATACAGTGAATACAGTTTCCTATCCTATTTTTTCCTACTATTATATCCTGAACATATACCCCTATAATTCCATTAAAAAATATTTTTATTGACTGTGTAATATTGTATTGAATTGATATAATTTATAGACATCCCCCCCACTACTGACTTTCTATCTATTTTATAAATTGTTTCAGTGTCTAATAGATTTACAGATATGTGACATTTTTAATTCTTTCCACTGAGTAGGATTTTCCTATGCTGACTAATTTTTGAAAAGTTGATCATCTGCCCCATTGTTTTTCCAAAAGCCAGGTCAAACCTTTCTGGATAAGTGCAGTGATAAATGTCTTTGTTACTTTGCTAAGTCACCAGGCTGTGACGGCTTCCTTCCACCAACTGCAAACCCCTTCTCCCCTTCCCCTCCCAGTGAGTTTCAGTATCCCTGTAAAATAAAGACTACTCGTTCTCACCGGATGAGGCCAAGACTAAAAGCTTCTTAATGCCTATCTGAAATGCCCTGCTGGTTTCATGCAGGTTGAGAGGGAATTCCACTTCTCTGCAATTTCACTGGAACCCAGAGCACAGCCAGCTGGACTGCCAGCTCCATGAGAGCCAGAGGCCTGTCTGGTTGGTCCCTGTGGAAACTGTGGGTTCCTAGCACCTCACACAGAGCTCCAAGACTAAAATAAATAAAAAGTACATGTATGTGTGCATTTAGTGATAACATGCCTCTTTATTTTTTAAATTAATTAGTTATTTATTTATTTATTCTTGGCCGTGTTGGGTCTTCATTGCTGCACATGGGCTTTCTCTACTTGTGGCGAGGAGGCGCTACTCGTCCTTGCGGTGCGCAGGCTTCACTTGTTGCGGAGCATGGGCTGTAGGCGTGTGGGCTCAGTAGTTGTGGCTCTCGGGCTATAGAATGCAGGCTCAGTAGTTGTGGCGCACGGGCTTAGCTGCTCCGCGGCATGTGGGATCTTCCCAGACCAGGGCTTGAACCTGTGTCCCCTGCATTGGCAGGTGGATTCTTAACCGCTGTGTCACCAGGGAAGTCCCAACACGCTTCTTTATATTTGAGCTCAATCCATGTGGCCGATGGCAGAGAGGTATATGGTCACATGAGTAGGCGTGTTTTCCCCAGGGCATCATCCATCTTACCCCATTTTGTTTCCAATGCATTTTTTTTCTCATAGTGCATATGTATTTATCAAGTAAACTTCCCAATTGCAGCTTTATAACTGAAACCAAACCTAAATGAAATGCCAACCCAAACCCATGTGGATTGGTGAGTATGTTCTAATATGAGCTGTGAGACTCCTCCTCCATCCATTCCAAACCCATTACAAGGAGCATCAGATCATCATCATGCACTGCTTTAGTTAATTAATTTATTACATAATCAAAGACATCAGTGGTACTAAGTTAATTTTTTTTTTTTTTTTTAACATTTGCCACTAGAAAGCAATTTACTGCCTTAAGATGAGAGACTCAGCTGACTACAGCACTGACCATGGTGGGACTTAAAATAAGGGGCTGATGCATTTCAGAAAATGTTTTCTTAGATTATTTACCGCTTTCTTCGATAATAATATGATTAAGAAAAGCAAATAATTTAAACATAACCATTGAAGAAAGCCTTTTAACATACATATTTTATTCTATTTGTGCTACAGTTGTGGTAGACATTAAGTCTAGTTCTCTGCCTATGAGACAGATTTGGTGACTTGTCCAAAGCCACAGAGTCTAGAAAACGGGAAGCTAGGAGTCTGGTTTGCTTTCCCACGAGCCTCAGCAGCCTCCAGGTTCAGAATTTGATCACTTTTGTCTAACTATAGAACTGAGTACTTCAAAAAATTGTCATTGGTGGAGATGACCTGATATTTAGTATTGGTACATCTTATTATATTCCCGGATCCTTTTAACAGCCTCTTTGTTTTCATAATCTACCTGTGTACAGATTTTGGAGTTCGACTTGAGGGGTATACCACTGGACTTTTCATCATCCCTTGGGATTGTTGTGAAAGATTTTGAGACAATTGGACAAAATAAGTAAGTTGATTTCAATTGTTTTTCTCATGTTGCATATTGTCTTACTATTGTTTATTTTGTTGAAGGACCATATCTTTAATAACATATTATAATATTTCCAATATAATTGTGCTTTAATTCTGTGCCCTCCTCCACCCCTTATGAGCCAATATCAGATGTGGCTAGTCAATCACAGTGCTCTTTCCCAGTGACTGCTGTATTCATAAGAGGTTGCAAACACTAAGCCACCACTAGTCTAGCCAATTTGGCACTTAACAGTGAAATCTTTTTATGCTCCTGCAGTTTCTTTGTTAACTAGGTATAGGCACTGATGATTTATCCAAACTGTAGCTTTATTGGACACAAACAAAATCATTTCTTCTTCTGATTATGTATAACCCATGTATGTCTCATTCAACTTCTCTTTCCAGCCCTGCTTCCATTTTAACGTCTCGCTGGTTTTTTAGACCCAACAGATCCAAACCAGATTCCTACTCTTACTGCCCCTGCCAGTTTCAGATGGGGAAGAGTCACGGTGGTGCCCACTGGTGGCACACAGAGTTGTCCCCTGGGTAAAGCTGAGGTTCCCATGGGACAGAATGACCTCAGTAAATTCACCCCAGTCCTTGATCTAGACTTTGGCCTTAGACTTGGAACGCAGTCTTACGTTATCAATTCAAACTAACTAAACTCACAAGAGAACAATTCTTAAAACCATGATACTTGTTATTTTCCAATGGAAATAAATTGCCTGGTTGGGGAGGGCATTCCTACTCTCTGATTAATGAATTTTTTAAAATGAATTTAAACATTTTTTTAATTTTATATTGGAGTATAGTTGATTTACAGCATTGTGTTAGGTTCAGGTGTACAGCAAAGTGATTTAGTTATACATATACGTGTATCTATTCTTTTTCAGATTCTTTTCACATATAGTTTATTACAGTACTGAGTAGAGTTCCCTGTGCTATACAGTAGGTCCTTGTTGATTATTTTATATATAGTAGTGTGTATATGTTAATCCCAACCTCCTAATTTATCCCTCCCCCCCACCTTTCCCCTTTGGTAACCATAAGTTTTCTATTAAGTCTGTGAGTCTGTTTCTGTTTTGTGAATAAGTTCATTTGTATTATTTTTTTAGATGCCACATAGAAGTGATATCATGATATTTGTCTTTCTCTGTCCGACTTAACTTCATTTAGTATGATAATCTCTAGGTGCATCCATGTTGCTGCAAATGGCATTATTTTGTTCTTTTTAATGGCTGAGTAATATTCCATTGTGTATATGTACCACATCTCCTTTATCTACTCCTCTGTCGATGGCCATTTAGGTTACTTCTATGTCTTGGCTCTTGTAAATAGTGCTGCAATGAACATTGGGGTGTATGTATCTTTTCGAATTATGGTTTTCTCTGGCTATATGCCCAAGAGTGGGATTGCTAGATCATACGGTAGCTCTATTTTTAGTTTTCTGAGGAACCTCCATACTGGTTTCCACAGTGGCTGCACCAATTTATTGTACATTCCCACCAACAGTGTAGGAGGGTTTCCTTTTCTCTATACCCTCTGCAGCATTTATTGTTTGTAGACTCTTTGATGATGGCCATTCAGACTGGTATGAGGTGATACCTCATTGTAGTTTTGACTTGCATTTGTCTAATAATTAGTGATGTTGAACATCTTTTCATGTGCTTTTTGGCCATCTGTATGTCTTCTTTGGAGAAATGTCTGTTTTCCTTCATGTCATTTCACATGGGAAGCCAAATTACTCTCTACCTTTGATTGTAAGATATCATTGACGGTAAGATGTACTATTAAATTAGTAACATGTTTGGGTGGGTGGTGGGCGGGGGGGAAGAAGCCTGATATTAAATGCCCACATCAATTGTAAGAAGCATCTCAGGTTTTAGTAATGTGAATTTATTTTAAAATGTATGTCTCAGTCTCAGGTACATTTGGTATGATCAGAAGGCTGCAATGAGAGCAGTAAATTAGAATGAATTAGTTGAGATAAGGTGGCCATATGCTCTGATTTGCTTTGGATAGCCCTGGTTTGTTGTCCCAGCACAGTGATTTATGATGTCACTTTTGCTGTCAACAGTGGCTTGATTTGGACAGTAAATTAGATGGTCATCTTAGTCATTGGGGTCTTCTGCTTAATGGCGTCAGACTAAGAGCCTGCATAGGCTTTGATAGCTACTGCCCATGTCACCGTTCATGAGATCCTTTCTTCCATGTTTCATTGCTGACCAATGCCCCTTGTGACCGACGCATTTTTTTCTTAAGCTATATAAGCACATTCTGGTAGATTCTGGCTCTACTCTCTTGGATCGAAAAACCATTCTAGCTTTTGAAGGTTATGCTGTACATCTCAGCTTTGAAGCAATTATATGATTTTCTATCCCCCACCCCAACTTCCAGAGGGCAGTTTTATTTACCAGATTTCAAAGTTCTGGGGAAGCGGGTGATTAAGCCTCACTGTAGCCTCCTATCTGCTACTAATAATAGTCTTTCTTTTCTTTCCTCTCCTCTTTCTGCAAGTGGTACCACTGTTTATATTCTAGACCAGCCCTCTCCGAAAGAAATATAGTGCAGGCTGCATATGTAATTAAAATTTTTCTAGTAGCCATGTTATAAAACAAAAAGAAACAGATGAAATGAATTTTAATAATATGTTTTATTTACACATAGAAATGATAATATTATACTATGTTAATCAATATTTTAAGAATCACTGAGACATTTTACATGCATTTTTTTCTTACACACCGGATTTCAAAGACTTAGTATTTCACATTAACAGCACATCTCTGTCTAGACCAGCCATATTTCAAGTGCTTCCTCACCACGTGTGGCCGGTGGCCATCACAGTGGAGAGCACAGCTCCAGACCACTGAGCTCAAAACCTCAGGTCTCTGAGGATCTTCTCCCTTTTACCTCCTATCCAATCTGTTGTCAAATCTTACTTCTCTTTCTTTCCACTGTTTGTGCCACATGCTTCTTACTTGTGGCCACAGCCAGCAGCCTGGTTCAGGCCTCATCACTTTGTACCTCATCTATTTGAACATGGCAGTAAAGCCTGGCAGGCTGGCCTGGGAGCTCTCATCTATGTTTCAAACAAAGTTGTTGTTTTCTTGAATGTTACATCCTCGAGAGAGAGTCAAAACAAACAAATACACGAAGAAATATGTAATAGATCAGGTACTCTGAAGTGCTGTAGTCTAAGGAGGAAACTGTCATAGCCCATGAAGAAAACTAAAGCAGAGTAAGAGGATGGTTACTGAGGGTGGGGGAACGTTGGAGGTGATGATAAGGTGACAATTGAGCAGAGACCTAAATAAAGTGAAAGAATGAGCCATGCAGTTTTCTGGGGGGAAAGAATATTCTTGGCAGAGAGAACAGTAAGTGCAAAGGCCCTGAAGCAGGAGTATACCTCGGTGTTGGAGAAAGATCGAAGAGGCCAGAGGGCTGGGGTGGGGGAAGGAGGTGAGATCAGCAAAGCCACAACATGCATGGCTTTGTGAGCCACGATGCAAGCTTTGGATTTCATTCCTAGTAGGATGGAAGTTCGCTGAAGGGTACTGAGTATGATCTTATTTACATTTTTAATGTATCACTTGGGCTTTCTGTGTGGAGTTTGGATGTAGGAACCAGTTAGGAAGCAGGGAAAACTACTGGGAGAACATTATATATTTATTTTATACCTGTTGAAAACACAGTGGGGCCCTTGGATGACAGCAGGGCAATATTTTAGGTATGTTTGTCCAAAATATTTGTGTATTTTGGTCTCGTATTTTCTTCTTGGCTTTTCTATTAAAGATTTGGCCTTGGGCTTCCCTGGTGGCGCAGTGGTTGAGAGTCCGCCTGCCGATGCAGGGGACACGGGTTCGTGCCCCGGTCCAGGAAGATCCCCCATGCCGCGGAGCGGCTGGGCCAGGGAGCCATGGCCGCTGAGCCTGCGTGTCCAGGCTCCGCAACGGGAGAGGCCGCAGCAGTGAGAGGCCCGCGTACTGCCAAAAAAAAAAAAAAAAGATTTGGCCTTGAGGCTGTGCTTACTGCTCAGTGTGGGAACGTCTCCCTCACCTGGAAGCACAGGGTGGGGGCAGAGAATTTTTCTACAGGCTTAAGGAATGTCTTGCCTGTGAACTTTGCTGTTGCCATGGAGACTGGCTGTGTAAATAGGGCCCTCACTCCAGAGTCTGCAGCCCCAGGGCATGTAAGCAAACAGCACCAGGCTGCCTGGGTTTGCCTGAGCATGGTGCCCACACCCATAGGGACTGGACCGGGCAGTCTGAGCACGCACAGTGCTGGTGCATCAGCAACGTCCCTCCCTAAGCGCTGCGAGCTGGTGGGGCTGTTCTGCGCAGACTCTGTTTTTCCTCATTTTACAGTCATCCAACCAGCCGTGTGGACTGAAAGAGGGTGAGGGAAGAGCTAGAGGAGCCTCTTGGTCACATGATGAACATGAAATGGTATTTTTAGCTGAAATGTCAGAGTGGAAGGATTTTCCCAGTGGCTGAAGAATAAGAGTTCCCTTTCCAGACAGGCAATGTGGCCATCCCTTAATGAGCCCTTTGAATGCATTATCCCACCTAATCCTCACAGATACCCAGTTTTTTTTCAGAGAGGTTTAGTCATCTGCTCAGGGTCACACAGCAGGTATGTATCAGAGTCAGCATTTATATTCAGACCTGTGCTCTTGACTTTTCCATTACACTGAAAACCTCTGACCACCTATAGGGACCAAAATGGAGGTGGAATGATGATCTTTTAGCTTAATTTTTTTTTTTTTTTTTTGCCATGCCGCACTGCTTGTGGGGGGATCTCAGTTCTCCAACCAGGGATTGAACCCGGACCACTGCAGTGAAAGCACCGAATCCCAACCACTAAACCACCAGGGAACTCCCTGGCTTAAAATTTTTTTTCTAATTTTGCCAAAAAACAAACAAACAAAACACCCCCACTCATTGTCAGAGTATTGGTACCTCCTTCTTAGGTAAATGTTTTAAGCAGGCATTTTATGCTATTGAGTAATAAGTCACTTAAGCTCATTCCCTGCAATGAACAAGATGAGTTCAGAGAATATATCTCATCTCATGTGATCTTCACAATGACGTCGAGAAGTGGAGATGAGACTTGAGGCTCAGAGGGGTTGAGGCTGGGACCCTGATCTCTTGGCATCCTGGCCCTGCTGTCACTCTGCTTGAGTTCCTAAAGAAGAAGCATCTTCAGGAACCTGGAAATATAGGAATGAAAGATTTTTACAAGTTTTCAGATTTGTGCGTCTGTGTATGTGTGTGTGTTCTGCTCATGCTAAGGTGATGTCACAGGGACCAGATTTACCCTCTCACCTGACGCAACCGAAAAAGTAGATGAAATACATGCCCCAGTGGTTTCAGATACTGGACACTAGCAGCACAGGACAGTGATCCCCAAGAGAGGGGGATAAATGAGCTGAGCCCTTTGAGTGCCCAGCTTCATGCCTAGAGAGCATTTCCAGGCTGCATTGTAGGACAGGAAGATCCTGGTTGTCTCCCAGAGTTGGGGAGGTGCAGGTGGGAGGCTAGAGCTAGGCGTGCGTGGACACACACACACACACCACCCACGCAGAGAGCTCCAGAGATTTGCAGAGGGTTCCGCTTGATTCCTCGGGTGAGGACTGGTCAGTGAGGAAACTACCTGAGGACTGAGAATAGTTAATGCTCCCACCATCCAGAGTGAGAAAACCTTCAAATTCATGAGCATAAGGTAGAGTACTCAGAAGGATTTTACCTCAGTATTGTGAAGAAAAAAATAGATACATCATTATTAAACAGATACACTATTAGATGATATTATGAGTAGGTATGGACAATGAAACAGGTGTTATAATCGTATTCCACAGGTTAAGGAAGGTAGAGGAAAGCTTGAGCAAGTGAAGTAGAGACGTGGAAGGTATTAAAAAAAGATCCAAATTGAACGTGTAGGAATGCGAATTACAATGTCTGATATAAAATGACTGTAACTGTCTAAAAGTTTGCCTTCCTAGTACTCTTATTTTTCCCCTCCATGTGTGTGTACTTGTGCATTTGAAACCATCACATATACCCCACACAAATGCACGGCAAAGTTAGAGACATCCTCTGAAGGTAAATTGTCTGCTTTGCTGTAATGTAAGAAGAACATAACCGAAGACCTCACAATATACCTAGGAGGAAATTTACCCGACTTCTTGCATAAGAGGTGATGTGGGCAAGTGGTGAGCTGCATGATCATGAGATTAGTTTGGATTTTGGCTCTGCTACTTACTGGTTGGGTGGCTTTTGGCAAGTTTCTTCATCTTCATGATGGTGGCTGGAATACTTCCTCAGTAAGTGATAGACATAAGGGCAAATTTAATATAATTAAGGAAAAAAATCACTTAAATTTCCTGATGAGCAACATAATAGCTAATATCTATTGTGGGCTTACCATGGGCCAGGAATTGTGCTAAAACTGCTCCACACGCAGTCGGTTTTCATCTTTATAATGACTTTGAGTCAGACAGGCTTACTGACGTCTTAGAGTTGAGAAAAATGTGGCTCAGAGAGGTTCACCAAATTGCTTAAAGTCACCCAGCTCTTTGATTGGAAGCACGTGGATTTAACCTCGTAAATCCAGAGTTTAACCTCAGACCTTCCAATGTTTATTTCCTGTGTGTGTGTGTGTGTGTGTGTGTGTGTGTGTGTGTGTTGAGGGCCAGAGTGCCAGGATATGAAAGTGAGAGCACAGCATAACTAACACACACACTTACACACAGGATGGTACTGGGGGCTGTAGAATTAGAAAAAGCAAAAGGACAAGTCTGGGTTATGCAATATACTAACTCCCTGGGCAAGGGTTTTTTGTTTTTGTTTTGTTTTTGCTTAGAGAAAACAGAAAGACTGTGGTTTGGAATGAAATTAATTTGATGGGACGGTGTGGTATTGCTTATGAGAAATTTTTGTTTACTGGTATACAAAAGACCTTGTGTTCAAGCTTTTAATGCTTTTATTTCCCCTAGTGGTGAGACTCGCTTCTGCCAGTGCCATGTGTAAACATAGCAGTGGGATTAATTGAGGCGGTCCCCATGACCTCTCCTTTCCCCCAGTGTGGTTGGTGAGAAGGGTTGAGGCAGGTTTTCTACCTGGAGTAGCTTCTCGGGCTGTGCGAAAGTCTAAGCCAGAGGCAGATGGTACTTGGAACAAAACTCCCAGTTCTGATTTATTTTTAGTTCCGCTTTTTCAACAGAGCAGCAAAGCTATGCAAAGATCAAAGCTGGTCTGGGCTGGTTGGCTCTGGGTGCTGGAGAGGCTGAACCCCGCTGTTTGGGGAGATCACAGCCCTGGTGAGAAACACCCAAAGAGACTGAAAGAGAAAGATATTTCATAATAAGAGCTGTAATTATCTCCTGATTGTACTTGGAGGAACATCTCTTAGGAGAGGAAGCTTCATAACCTATAAATCATTTGCAAGGTCATTGGACTATCTTCAGTGATGTATCAGTTAGTTTATTTATTCAACAAATATTTGCTTATGGCTGCTGTGTGTCAGACACTGCTCTAGGCGCTGGGGGTACTCCATGCCTTTCATGGGGCTCACATCTGAGTGGAGGCAACAGACAATAAACAAGTAAATCCACATATAGTTTATCAGATGGTGATAAATATGATGAAGAAGAATGAAGCAGGGGAAAAGGGGAGAAAAAGGGTACAGGGTGTGTGTGTGTGTGTGTGCACGCACGTACACGTGCGCTGGTTTAGAAAGGTTTTTCATATAAGGATTTGCTCTGGGGTCTCTTTTATCATGAAACGTTTTATGAGACCTATGGCTTTAAAAATGCATTCAGATTCGACTAATTGGATTTTATGAGAATTCATCTACAGCTGAAGTTTACTTCTGGTCTAATCCTGAAAATAAAAATTGTTTTCCAAACAGATTCACAGTGTATATATAGCATTGACGGTGGGGAGGGAGCTATTTGATGTACGTAAGAGAAAGGATTGGTTTTAAGAACTCTGCACAGTGATTGTATAGAAATGGCTGTGGGTAGTTACAAAGGGTTCTTATCTGTTCATTCATGCCCACCTGCCCACACTCCGCATAGATAAACCCGCCTTCCTGTGATTTAGGCTGTGCATGAGTTCAGACCAGCTTTCCCTGCAAGTACTGACTTGGAGTCATATTGTTTTTAGGATCCTTTTTTTTTTTTTTTTTTTTTTTTACAGCTTTATTGGAGTATAATTGCTTCATAATGGTGTATTAGTTTCTGCTTTATAACAAAGTGAATCAGTTATACATATACATCTGTTCCCATATCCCTTCCCTCTTGCGTCTCCCTCCCTCCCACCCTCCCTATCCCACCCCTCCAGTCGGTCACAAAGCACCGAGCTGATTTCCCTGTGCTATGCGGCTGCTTCCCACTATCTATCTACCTTACGTTTGGTAGTGTATATATGTCCATGCCTCTCTCTCGCTTTGTCACAGCTTACCCTTCCCCCTCCCCATATTTTAGGATCCCTTTTTCCAGAATAGTGTCTGAAATAATAATGAAAAGTGATGTTAAGCACTTACCAGATTATCCTTACAACAATACTGTTAGGTATGAGCTGTCATTATCCCCACTTTGCAGATGAGGACACTGAGGCTCAGAGAAGTTACAAAATCTGTGGTACAAGGATAAGTCTGAATCAGTCAGCTCTGTCTAGCGCCGAGTTCTTAGTCACTATGTTATGCTGTCCCCCTTACTTTATAAGGTCCAAGTGCTTGATGAATGAATGAGTGAATACTACTGCCTTGAATCTAAAGGATGAGGGCATTAGACAGAGACGGAGCCTGGGAGTTCTGTTGAACTGTCCAGAATGGGCAAGCATAGAGCCAGAACTTTGAGGACTGAATGAACAGGAGAACTGGTCAAGAGCAAATAGCAAAATAGCAGGTTACAGTCATCTATTCAAGAAATTAACTCTTAGACATCTTCTATATGCCAGGCATTAGGCTAGTTAACCTACCCCTGGCCTTGTAGCCTCGCTGCCCAGGAGGGCTTTGGAGAAGAGACCTGGGCTTCCACTCAGCTCCTTCCCCTGTTAAAGTGATGCCATCTGCAGCAAAGGCTGGCCCTGAATCCTGCAGATACTGCCACAGCCTCCAGGCTAGTTCAGTGATTCCAAAATCTGGGCATGGAGTTTGTTACACCTCCACCTCAGGGGGCTTGTACACTGCTAGGTTGGGGAACCACTGTGTGGACTAGGAGTTTCTAGGTTTTCTAAAACCCCTGCTCCCTTGTGATGAACAGGACAAAGGCCTCAGGGTCCTCTGACAATCCTGGTGTGCAGTAAGGATGGGAAGCTATGGGAGGGCGCAGGTAACTAGGCCTGCCGAGTAGACTTTGATGGCGTTTTGCTTTCTCCTTTGTTCTATTAAATAATTGATTGCTATGTCCATTTCTCAAACGTGAACCTGTATTATCACATTGAATGTACTTTTAGAAAACTGCACGTGTTCCCTGTTCCCCAGGTCTGGCTTTGCCAGCTGCCTTCCCTACCCCCGCCCTCCATCCACCCCTCCACCTGTTCTAGACCATTGTTTCTCAAACTTCCTGGGTATAAGAATTAACTAAAGAAAAAGTCTGACTCAGGGTCCTGGGAATCTGTACCCGCCCTGCTGATTCTGCTGCAGGGAAGTCTGGGGAACCACATTCTGAGAAGCAGTTTTAGGAGCTAATCCAGAGCGCGAGGGTGGGCTGGTTGGGAGACTCGGAGGGTTCCCCACAGGTGAGGTGGATGGGCGACCCGGGGAGGTGCTTTCTGGGGTTCCCTGTGATAGGATTCACTGCCGTGGCTGCCCCTGCCTCTCCCCCCATCTGGTAGAAAGCAAGGTGCAGGGCTTGGCGCTCCCTCCTTTTGGCTCAGAGCCAAGGGAGGAGCTCCACTGATACTGGCCTAGGGGAGGGAGAAGTCTGCGGAGGGGATGGGACCCAGCCGAGCATCCCCACTGGCCTTCTGGGCCTGGCGCGGACGACAAGGCCCGGCTGGCTGAGAGCCCAGTGCTTCAAAGGGTGGGCGAGTCATGGTCCTGCAGGAGACCTGGGAGCCACTCAGAAAAGCATTTGTTCCCCAGCCCCGTTGGGGATTGTTATTGCCCCTCGAAGGATGGGAAGTTGGTAGTTCTGCAGTCCTTGGGAGCTGAGACAGAGCAGTGTGTGACTTTCCAGCCTCCAACTTATTTTTCCTTTCCTTCATGAGGGAATTTCCAGTAAACTCTCCCCCAGTAATCCATGTGGGCTGGGTCCCTGCTGCACAGAAGAACAACTCGCTAGATGTGAGTTCCCTTATTAAGAACTCAGCCAGCAAAGCCCTTACTCACCACAGTGGCATGCGACTGTTAACATTTGCGTCCAGGCCAAAGGGGAAAACGTTTTCCATTTCTCTTTTAAACACACTAGACTCTGTTTTAACAAGAAAGAAACAAAAGTTCTTAACCAACACTTGCATGATCGAGTTGACTAGTTTACAGTTAAACTCTTTAGTTCCCCCAAACCTAACATCTAATTTTCAAGTAGTTGCTTCCATTGCTTAGAATTAGTTTGATGTCACAGAGAGAACCAACAACAAACTATATGGGCGTTCGTGGACTGAAAGGAATAGGAGAAGGACTGGCTCTTTCTTCATTTCAGAATACATCTGCTGTTTATTATTCTTGCACCATAAGTTTCTTTTTGAGGTGTGGTCCATCCATTTTAGTGTTGGGTGGAGCCCATGGGGAGACTCTTATTTTTCCATGAAAACACAGGGTAAAAGTTTCCCCATTACTTTCACACCATAATATTTGAACATATTTATAACATTAGTAACATGAAAGAAAAAGGGTCTTGGTTTAGTATCACCTTCTTTAAAGGAAATTGGCTTGTGGTCCGACTGAACTCTTCTTATTCCCTGTATAGGAGGCCAAGTCATCATTTCCCAGTCTCTCACTGTGTTTTGTATCCAAGCAACATCATAGAAAATAGGCCAGGCCAGGCTTGCCTTCAAAGCCCTATAGAGTTCAGACACCCATAGGGGATGTTTTCTTCAACTTACAGTGAAAGATCTTAGAAGTTGTAACTGTTTACATTTTTCTTCAACTCACTGAGCCGTTAAAAATATTTTGTGGATTAAAGTCTTTCTAGGCTTTCATCTAAACAAGCACTATCTTCAGAAAAAAGAAATTTAAGTTTTCTTTGACATCTCCCTCCCCTCCCCCACCCCACCCCCACAAGCATAAGAATTTTATGATGAAAAAGCAAATCTTAAGAAATGGGACTAAAGGTTTCTGAAAGAAGGAATTGAAATCAGACTTCACGATTGGCTTCTTTTATTTCACTCCATTCCTGGTCTGTTATTTGTTACCATCCTCTCACACCCTCTCATGGGGAGGGGAAAGCAGCGGATACTGGATGAGTCAGAATGGAGATTGTAAAACCATTCAGGGCCATAAAGGGCCAGCAGATGGGTTTCGTGTTTTAGGCAAAGCTGTTCTCCCCAGTTAGCCACAAGTCCCACCACTCCCTATTGTCTCACCTAATACTCACTGTATTCCACATTTCTGTTATTGGGCTAAACTTTCCTCCTGACACCCTGTGGGAATTTGTTTGACTCCTGATGTTATAGGCCAATACCTTTGAAGGCAGAAAACTTGCCTAGTATTCTGGATTGTTCATTATGGACATTTTCTAGGATATTTTCCCCCCAAATCAATAAACAAAGGCTTTAAGAGAAAAGAAATGTATAACATGAGAGAGTTTTCTGAATAGACATACATAGGAACATCACATATATAAGCCAGTAGCAGACTTTCAGGGCTAAAAAGGGTCTGAGGAATTCTTTCAATCTACTCATTTACAGATAATGAAGGGGGCTCAGAGATTTGGGTGACTTAGCCAAGTCCTCAAAGGCAGCTGGGACACAGAGTTAGGGGTAGAACAGGAATTGTCTAACCCAGTGGTTCTCAGCCTGTGGTGATTTTGCCTCTGGGGACAACTGGCAATGTGTAGAGATGCTCTAGTGGGTAGAGGCCAGGGAAGCTGCTGAGCATCTGACAAGGCACAGGACAGCCCCCTAAAACAAATAATTATCCAGTTCAAAGTGTCAGCAGTGCTGCTGTTGATAAATGCTGGTCCAACCCAGGTCAGCCCTCTTTCCACTTCAGTATCATCCCTGCATGCTGTATTTTTTGTTTTGTTCCAGGGATTATTTATTGTTGATAGAGATTCAGGTCATCTTGGCTTTAGCAAAAGCAAATCAGTACATGTTCAAGTGTACAATGTTATGATTTTAATCATAAAGTTAGGTTATGAATCATGGAACTGTGAAGAGTAAAATCCAGTGTGTTTCCATGTCTTTCCAAGGTGAGTACGAGTCAGATAACTTTTTTTTTTTTTTTTTTTTTTTTTTTGTGGTATGCGGGCCTCTCACTGTTGTGGCCTCTCCCGTTGCGGAGCACAGGCTCCGGACGCACAGGCTCAGTGGCCATGGCTCACGGGCCCAGCCGCTCCACGGCATGTGGGATCTTCCTGGACCGGGGCACGAACCCATGTCCGCTGCATCGGCAGGCGGACTCTCAACCACTGCACCACCAGGGAAGCCCCAGATAACTTTTAAACCTTTCCAGGTTTTGTTCTTATTGAAAAAAACCGAATTAACCAACCCTGTGGCCTGCTGTCTTAAAACATGGAGAGAAGTCCATAGAGAGAAGCTCACACCCTGTGGGGCTGAGAGAGATGTGGAAGAGATTTTGCCAGGGGTTCTCACCTTGTGTGGGAGGTTTCTCTGTTTCATCAGGTGGAGATGGAGTCATGGGTAGTCTCTTGTCCTCAATATATCAGGGGAATAAAAACCCAAGTGAGAAGAAAACATACTGATGTTAAAAAAACAAAAACAAACAAGATACTAACATACGGAGTGAACATACTCATGTATGAAAAATTACTCTGTAAAGGTCCCATCAATTCTCAGCATTGACAGAGAGACCAAATTTCTGTATTGACCTAAAAGGGCTGAAAAGTGCACTCAGTCCTCTGGAGGCAAAATTTTTCTTTTCTGACTCTACTTGTGATATTAGAAGAGAGCAGAATCCATCATGGTTGTTGAAAATCTTGGGTGTGTTCGTTTCAAGTCAGTGCACTCTTCCAAGAAGCCCTGTGCCAGTGGTTCACATCGTGGGGTTAGTTGTGTGAAACAGGGTATCATAGCAATGTCTGGTCTTGTGTGATATAATATACCTATTCACAGAAAGTGAAGTCACTTATTCTGAGTCACTGGACGTATGTGGTTGGATGACAGACCCTGAATCTACAATCTGGTCCTATTTCTGAGGTCCGAGTGGGGGATGAGAATACAGATACATGTCAGTTTAAAAATAATGTGTCTATGTTGACATCAACTTTCACTTCCTGATTTTAAAACAAAATGTACATTTTAAAATAAAATGAATATTTCTCCACAGGGGGAATCTTTCCTGATTATTGTTTTTGCCTGACAGCCCAGAGCTATTTTTATTGTCAACTACGGTTTCTTCACCATGGGGTTTTTGGTATAAGGAATCTCTCCTATCATTTTGAGGACTTGATATTTAGTTTTCTAACTTTATGCTAACGATAATCCAGGCTATCATATCTGCTATTGTTAGTATAAGTCGCTGCAAATATAGACAAGATATAAGTAAATAGCATTTAAAAATTCTTACTATTTCTCTTTTCCTTTTTCAGTGTCTATACTGAGAGCACACCCTGGACTCTCTTTGCTTTTTGATTGCATTTCACAAAGGGAACTCCTTAAATTCACCCACTCTCATACCATGTTGTGCATTATAACCCCAATTTACAGACTATATTCCACAGGTTACACTTTTATATTGACCAACTCCCTGGGGATGTGTGTTCTATAAATTTTTTTGATCATGTGCCCTAACTACAAAAATGTTTCTTTCCTTCATTCAGTAAATATCTATTAATAAGCAAACTATGTTCCAAGCACTGGGGTTAGAGGAATGAACAGAACAGGAAACAACCCCTGCCTTTCAGGAGCTTCACTGTAGTAAGGAGGGACACAGGTGTACTTCTGTGCCAGTATGTTATGTGCACTAAGAGGTAGATGGTCAAAACCGCAATAAGATATCACATCACACCTGTCAGCATGGCTGTCATCACAAAGACCACAAGCAACAAATGTTGGCAAGGATGTGGAGAAAAGGGAACCCTTTTACACTGTTCGTGGGAATGTAAATTGGTGCAGCCACTGTAAAAACAAAACAATACAAAACAGTATGGAGGTTCCTCAAAAAACTAAAAATAGAGTTACCATAGGACCCAGCAATTCCACTCGGGTATATATTTAAAGAAAATGAAAACACGATTTCAAAAAGGTATCTGCACCTCAATGTTCATAGCAACATTATTTACAATAGCCAAGATATGGAAGCAAGCTAAGTGTCCATTGACAGATGAATGGATAAAAAAGATATGGCACATATATGCAATGGAATATTACTCAGCCATAAAAAAGAATGAAATTTTCTTGTTTGCAACAATGTGGATGGACCTGGAGGGTATTATGCTTAGTGACTGAAGTAAGACAGAGAAAGAAAATTCTATATGTTATCACTTATTTGTGGAATCCAAAAAATAAAACAAATGAAAGAATATAACAACAAAAAAATAAGAGGTGGATGGGTAAGTGGTAGAGGCTGAATATAATCCCTTGGGGTCCAGGAAGAGAAAGAAGTGCACACATCCAACTTTTTTTTTTTTTTTGCGGTACGCGGGCCTCTCACCGCTGCGGCCTCTCCCGTTGCGGAGCACAGGCTCCGGACGCGCAGGCTCAGCGGCCATGGCTCACGGGCCCAGCCACTCCACGGCATGTGGGATCCTCCCGGACCGGGGCACGAACCCGTGTCCCCTGCATCGGCAGGCGGACTCTCAACCACTGCGCCACCAGGGAAGCCCCTACACATCCAACTTTTGAATGATGCTCCACAGCATGTGAGTTAGCAAGTTACCCCATCAGTAAACTAGCAACCTATTTACACTGCAAGAAGGTTTACCTGGGGGGATGTTTTTACAGTGGACAATGTTGGGTTTTTTTATTGCTCAAATGTTCCCAAGTGGCCTTTATTTCACAAAACTATTTCCATTAAAATTATTTCCTATACCACTTTTACTATATGATACTATTCAAATGAAAATCAGTCGACAAATTTACAAGTTATGCACTTTTAAGTCATTTCTTCTACGTTGAGGCTGTACACATCAGACAGCATCAGTGCCCAGGACTGAGTCAGTGAATTCCTAACGCTCTTCCATTAACCTGGACTCGGACTTTCACATTCGGTCAGGCATCTGTTACACCAAAGCAGCTTCTGAACCATGTGTTACCTGGCCCAGGTGGAAGTTTAGATTTTCTATGTTCTTGTGTGGTTTCCTCAGCCCATTACTAAATCAATTAGCCAGTCTCTGAAGACCATGGCCTACATGAGATGAAGTTTACTACTGCTACTACCTACAAGAAGGATGATGGAAACAGAACAAACAAACAAACAAGAATCAAAAAATTTTAGGAAATAAGGTGAAAGTGAGAAAAACTTCTGCATGAGGCCTGTATTAATTTTCTGTTGCTGCTTTAAATTACTACAAACTTAGTGGCTTAAAACATCACAATTTACCACCTTACAGCTCTACTGGTCTGAAGTCCAGTGGGCTTACCTTCAAAATGAAGGTGTCAGCTGGGCTGTATTCCTTCTGGAGTCTCTAGGGGAGAATCCATTTCTTGCCTTTTCCAGCTTCTAGAGGCCGCCTGCATTCCTTGGCTTGTGGTCCCTTCAAACTAGTGACAGCTTGTTGAGTGTTTCTTGCAAGTCTCTTGACTCTTGTCTCCCTCTTCTAATTTCAATCCTGGATTATCTGGGTAGGCCCAGTCTAATCATATTAAGGTCAGCTGATTAGCAACCTTAGTTCCCTCTGCTACCTTAAACTCCCTTTTGTTTTGTATCACAACATATTAACAGGTTACAGTGGACAATGTTTTATGAGTCCTTTTAAATGTCCATTACAGAAGAATGCCTAAACCTTGTCCTACTTTTCTCTCTTCCTGTATTCTTCGAGGTTATATTCAGTCTTTGTCTCTCACCCATCGATCTCATTTGTGACTTGAAATTTCACAGGCACCATAGTTTGACTCTTGAAATGACTGCTTGTTATGGAGACGTGGTGGCTGCTGTGTGATGGTTACTGCCAAAATACCCTGCTAGGGAGAGCACAAAATGGCCCATGCTTCATTATGAGTGATTTTAATGCTCGCAGATGAATAGGAAGAGGATTGGAAGATCCAGTGCGGAAATGGAAACATGCCTCTTATGTGGGTTACTGTGTGCTTTTTCCTTTCCCCTGCAGGTTAATTGGCACGGCCACCGTAGCCCTGAAAGACCTGATCGGTGACCAGAGCCGATCGCTGCCCTACAAACTGATCTCCCTGCTAAACGAAAGGGGGCAAGAGACTGGGGTGAGCATTTCCCTCTTGTTGAATGGCTTTGAAGTGAGATGGCTTTGCAAAGATTCATTAAGACAAGAGTGTGAAATTATAAGTAGCTCACTACACACACAAACACTCTCCCTACTGGTTTTGAGATAAATAGGTGCATTTACAAATGATATGGCCTCATCCTGTACTCATATTGACAGAACTACAAAGTAGATAAACTTGATTTTCTATGGCAGAATGCTATAATGTGAGTGGGACCCTCTCGGTACAGCTCTGGGCATATTCACTTGGTTGTTAACATTTGTATGGTGAGTATAGCTCTGTGTATCAGATACTCTTTGAAGCATTCTATAGAAGGTAATTCATTAATATTAGACCAGAATATCAAGATGTTAATATCATGATTTTTTAAAAAATTAATTAATTAATTTATTTATTTATGGCTGCGATGGGTCTTCATTGCTGTGCACGGGCCTTCTCTAGTTGAGGAGAGCGGGGGCTACTCTTTGTTGTGGTGTACGGGCTTCTCATTGCAGTGGCTTCTCTTGTTGCGGAGCACAGGCTTTAGGTTCCTGGGCTTCAGTAGTTGCAGCGCGTGGGCTCAGTAGTTGTGGCTCATGGGCTTTAGAGCGCAGGCTCAGTAGTTGTGGCGAACGGGCTTAGCTGCTTCGCAGCATGTGGGATCTTCCCAGACCAGGGCTTGAACCCGTGTTCCCTGTATTGGCAGGAGGATTCTTAACCACTGAGCCACCAAGGAGGTCCCCAGGGTCTTTATTATTCCATTGGCAGCTGAATGTTTTCTGATCACAGCCTCTCTAAACAAGTACACACTGATACTGTCTGATATGAGACCAGAAGAGAGACTCTTTTTCAAGTGCACTTGAAAAAAAATTGACTCTAGCATCACAGCTTTCAGATTTCTTAAGATTGCTAACAAGCACTCATAAAGCTAATATGCTTGCCCTGTTAACCTCTGACCCCTTCGTTTTCCAAACAATTTGTCAATATTTTGCTTGGGAGCCTGGGCAAAGGGAGAAAATTTAAAAGAGGCCATCCCTGAAGGCAAGAATGCATTAATGTCCATTAGGAATGTCAGTTTTGCTGGTCTAGTCTCCAAAACATATAGGTTTGCTGTGAATTAGCATTCTAATCATAAAATGTAAATTCAGAATGTCAGCTGTCGTCTATCTACCCCAAACTGGCTGAGAGAAATGATACTAAGGGAAGATGGTACAAGTCAGTGATTTTTCTGGCTGTTTTTTCCTCTTTAAAGCAGAGGAGAAAGCATATGTAGAACCCTGAAATGGCAGAATTGTAGGCATTGAATGGAGTAAGGAAGAGTGAGGGCCTCAGGCCTGGCCCCCTGGTGTCCCCTTACCCCTGTAAGAGGGCCTGGAACACCTCTGAGGATCCTGAAGTTATTGGGAAGCCATTGATACAGAGGTTGAGCCATTCATGGACTCTTCTAGGGTGTGAAAGGTGGATTCTTCAAGTTTGGCAACTGAGCCCCTCATTGCATTCGGTGTTCCTATTGTGGCCTGGTTGTAGCCATGAGACGCTGCTCTTATGATTCTATATTTGCCAAGAAACTGCTGTCAGAGGCATCATTTATTATCCTGTTCAGTGTCTCCCAGGTCATAGTTCTTAAGTTGGCAAAGAATGTGCTGATCCATGAGGGAGTATTTACTAATGAACAGACAGGGCAATTGTGTGTGTGTATGTGTGTGTGTGTGTGTGTGTGTATGTGTTAGAGTTTACCAGGTGTAGCAAAAGTAGCAAATGGAAGTGTGGGATGCCCATTTAAATTTGAATTTCAGATAAACAATGAACAATTTTGTAGTATAAATATGTTCCAAATTTTATATCCTGTATTTTATCTGATAACCTGGGTGTGTGTGTGTGTGTGCCATTCTTATTTTCAAAGGACTTCTTTTATTTTGAGGTTTATCCTTCCTCACTTTTGCTGTTAAAAGTCCTTTATTTTGTGAAATGATTATAGTAGTAGATGGTAGTTGAGGGCATGTGTTTGGCAAAATAAAAATTAGCGACCCTATGTTGAGTCCCCCTCGCAAACTTTTTTGAAATTTTATCGGTTCACAAAATATGAAAGTATAGGAAACTGTGCCCTAAAATAATGCCCCACGTGAGAAATTTAACTCAGATTTTTAAAATGGGAATAATTTTATCTCCTATAACGAGTTGGTATGTTTCTTCCTTTCTGATAATGAAAGGTTATGTATAACATTTTATGTTCTCCTTCTTACCTTGGCTTCTAGCCAACTTGGGGTCATATTTAATGCAAGAGGGATAGCACTTATCTTTAACTTCATGTTTTGCATCTTTGTTTTCTCTTTAATCAGACTTGTTTCCCTTTTTTTGAACCCCATTTTATGAATCACATCGTTTTATAACTTTTTGTTAGTCGCTTAAAATTCTTTTTGGAGAGAAGTGTGAAAATAAATTTCAGCAATTAACAAAGACGTCAATGAGCAAACAAAAAACTTAAACACTTAGAATGATCCTCTGTGACTGTAATTCTGTGATTGGAGGCCATCTCCAGCCTAGGAAGGAGGTTTGTTACAAGTTTCCTTGTCACAAAACTTTCCTCCAGTTATGAGGCTGCCCCTTATCAATGATACACTTGGCAACCTGTACCAGGTAACTGCTTTCCCAGGTGCGCCCACTCCACCTGGGCTCACACGGTGGGAAGATATAAACAGTGGAGGGTGTGTCATCCTTCTCTCTTTCTCTTCTCACTTTCCCATCCCCCTGCTCAGCCCTGCTAGAACTTTTACTCCTGCTGAATTGGTTTGTGTTGAGTCTATAGCATTCTGATGCCCTGCACTGATTCTGTCTGCAATGAATTTTTTCTACCCAGGCCACGATTGACCTGGTGATCGGCTATGATCCACCTTCAACTCCACATCCGAATGACCCCAGTGGGACCAGCGTGGCAGGCTTGGGAGGTAAGCTGACCCTCCTGAAGGCCCAGCCTACACCAGGGGGGATCTACTAATGGCACACAAGGACTCTCCAAGAAAGCTCTCCTTGTCACTATGCTCTCTGTAGCTCCCTGCCCACCTAGACAGGGCCCCATGAGGCAGGTGGAGCAGCCCTGACTGGACATTACAAGAGTTTATCAAATGCCCTTCAAAGGAGAGGGGACAGCGAGACAGTCCTTTACTGTTGCCAAAATTCGGTGACAGAATACCGGTGCCAGATTAAATCTTGGAGACAGAGTTTTGGGTGAAGTAGAAAGAAATAGCTTTATTGGCTTGCCAGGTAAACGGGGCCACAGGGGGCTAATGCGCTCAAGATTGTGTGTCCCACCCTGGAGGGGGTAGTGAGGAATCTTATAATGTTCAAGGAGCAGGGCGTGGTCAGCTCGTGGGCATTCTTCTGATTGGTTGGTGGTGAGGTAATTGGGAGTCAGCATCATCAACCTGCTGTTTCCAACGGGTCTGGGGTCTGCGTGCTTGTGGACAGCCTACAGTTAACTTTTTCAACCTGGTGGGGGGTTTCAGTATCTGCAAAACAGCTCAAATGACACGGCTCAGAATAGTATTTGTAGTCCTTGAGGAAGAACTAAAGGTCCCTGACTTTGTTTAACGGCTAAAGTATTATTATTTTGTCTTGCTTGACTGTTGTTCTTTCTTTCTGCATTTTCTCACTTCTCTGATTAAATTTATTCTGTGACTAAAGTTTTTCTACAGACAAAAGGCAGGCAGAGGGCATGGGCGGGGTCTGTTCTGGGAAGGCCTCATAGGGTCCTGCTTGGTTACATGACTGAGCAGCCTCACGTGAGCCCATCCAGCAGAAGGCCCCAGGCAGGGCTTTGCTTTGGGTTTGTAGCTTGCACCCCATACACTGTTGCCTGGTTGTGAGTCTCAGGAGTGGCCTGTACTCTCTTCACGTGTCTTCACCTCCTAAATGTGCCATCACCAGGCTGTGCTCTCAGCCGCCAGTCTCGTGGTCGGAGCCCTTGGATTGGAGCCTCTCTTCCTTGGCCCTGACTGACCCCCTCCTGCCTCCAAACAGCCCCTCGGTCCTTTAACCAAGTGCTTCCTGCCGCACAACCCACCTTGTGCTCCTTGTTCACGGACGTGGGTTGTGGGTCATTCAGGGCCATCAGGTGCTGCTTTGGATGGGGTTGGGGCGTGGGACTCGGGGTGGGTTTTGGGCCGCGGGTGGAGGGCAGTCTACAAGTCAGGCCTTTCACGCAGCTGAGTCCGACCTCCTCTTAGCGTCTTTCCAGGGTGACGGGATGCTAGACGTGTCTCTGTGGCTTCCTCTGAACGGAGGGGTCTCACCAGACGCCCCCGTCTTCCCAGCCTTGGCGTGCACCCCAGGGAGGGAGGGCCCACTCGCCTCGCCTTGAAATCCCTCTTCCTGGGAGGGCACCCTGGCCCTGGATCCTGCCAGGCCTGGCCCTTCCAGTCCTGGCTTCTCTGAGTTTTTCTTGGTTCTGAACTCAGCTCTCTGGCCACCTGAGGGGTCTCCTTGGCACCTGTGGCAGCACCTCCCTTCCTGCCCTGTGATGTCTCTGCCCCCTTCCTGTGTGACTTCTTGTCTGCCTCAGCCCCAACCCAGCCATTGCCCCTGCTCGCCCAGCCCACAGATGGCCCGATATTAAGGTTTGGGCCCGTTCATTGACCATGTAGTTGTGTGTCCAGCATGGGTCACCTGGCCCCTTCTTCCTTGGGGACATTTGGGACTGACATAGCCCCTTACCTCTTATAAGGGTACCAGCACATCAGCAACGCGCTCTGCCTTCCCCCCTGCCCACCGGCCCCACGGGCACGCTGCGCTGTCCTTGGACGCTCTTGGCCCTGCAAGGGCCCTGTGGTGGCTTGAGAACATCTGTGGCTCCCTTTGCTGCCAGAGCAGTGATGACAGACACACCACAGAGCAAACAGCTCAGTCCTGAGCAGCACGCCAGCAGGGGCTGAACCAAGTGGTCCGACTAATTTCTTTCTCCTTCGCCGATGTCTGCTGTCACCAGCGTTTGCTTCAGCCTCGGAAGGACAGTAGGAACTTACGGGCCCAAAAAGGCAGCCCCGACTGGTGGACTATCTGGTGTAGCCTCTGAATTGGGAGGACCAGGGTGCCTTTTCTTACACTGATATTTTTCCTAAGCCAGATCCTATTTACTAGTTTCCTAAGGCTGCTGTAATAAAGCACCACCAACTGGGTGGCTCAAACTATAGAAATGTATCCTCTCGCAGTTCTGGATGCTAGATGTCTGAAATCAAGGACTCTAAGGGAAATCCTGTTCCATGCCTGTATCCTGGCTTCTGGTGGTTGCTGCCAATCCTTGGTGTCCCTTGGCTTGTAGACCCATGTCTCCAGTCCCTGCCTCTGTCATCACACAGTGTTCTCCCTGTGTGTCTCTGTTTTCACATGGTGCTCTCTCTGTGTGTCCATGTCCAAATTTCTCACATCTTATATGGACACCAGTCATTGGATTCAGCCCATCCTAATCCAGTGTCCTCTCACGTTAACTTGATTACATCTACAAAGACCCTATTTCCAAGTAAGATCACATTCTGAGGTTACAGATGGGCAAGTCTTTTGGGAGGACACTATTCAGCCCTGTATACTGGGAGATAAAAGACAGTTTCATTATGTTTATTCCTTTTCAAGAGCCAAAATGTTAAATGGGCCCTTTTGAGGTAGCCCTTGAGCCAGGCCTTTAGGAAAAAAAATAACACTGAGGTTCATTCAAGTAGAAAGAGTAAACTTATAGTTTACAGTGAACTGGCATCACACAACTTCTTAGTATTTATGGAGTAAAGAAATTGCTGGGTTTCCTTACCCATTGCTCAGTGCTGCAATGAGGGTGGTAATTCTTTAAAATACAGCTCCTCGGGCTTCCCTGGTGGCACAGTGGTTGAGAGTCTGCCTGCCGATGCAGGGGACACGGGTTCGTGCCCTGGTCTGGGAAGATCCCACATGCTGCGGAGCAACTAGGCCCGTGAGCCATGGCCGCTGAGCCTGCGCGTCTGGGGCCTGTGCTCCGCAACAGGAGAGGCCACAACAGTGAGGGGCCTGCATACCGCAAAAAAAAAAAAAAAAAAAAATACAGCTCCTCCCCTCCAGGAACTTTCAGTCCAGGTTTGGAGACAAGACTTTTTTTTTCTGAAGGTGTAACATTATGGATAAGAGAAAGGGCTTTGGGGTCACACTAGCCTAGGTTAGATTCTGTGTCTATTGTTAATTAGCTATGTGACCTTGGGTAAGTCACTAAACTTGTCTGAATCTTAGTTACTCTACTGTAAGGTGGGGGAGGACACTAGCACATCATGAAGTGGTTGCAGGGATTAAATGAGATAATGCATAGAAAGCACTTAGCCCAGTGCCTGGCATAGAGTAAGTTCTACCTTACTGTGGTCTTTATTATTATTATTATCACAAAAACGATTCTGGGTAGCTGTAGTTATGAGCTCAGTTGAGTGCCACAGTCTGTATGGGCATTCAAATTGTTTCCTCTAAGAAGCTGAGTTATTAGAAAAGAATGATCTGGTTTGGCTTAGAGTCATGTTGAGATGACTAAATGCTTTTTTGTTAAATATCTTAAAAAAGGGGGGTGGGTTGTGTCCTAATGGACCAGGAAGACTTTGAGAATAAGCAATTTATCAAGCTGTTGGGAGTATAGGGGGAGGTCCCATCTCCTGAGATGGACCCTTGTAAGCCCAAGCTCAGAAAACACGCCATTTCCCCGGAGCAAAGACTGCTTCCTTAGAAATGAGAAAAGCACCAACTCTTGAAATTTTAAACCCACTGGGGAGAAAACCCTTGCCATCCAGGCTCCCTTTGCCCAAGGCTACTCTCCTTACCTCGTGGGTTGTCTTGGCAGCACAAGTCAAGCTCCAACAGTGCTTGTGGACTGAGTCCCCCATCCTCTTAGGAAGCTAGCCGATTTCCAGCAGGTTCCAATGGCAGGTGGCCAAGGTGTGCCTCAGAAGTTCTTTTTAATACCTGATACTGCTGGATGGAGATAGGAAATGAGCCAGAACTTGGGTTCCTTTTATTTGGATTTCAAAGAACGTTAGCAAGTGCTGGCCTGCAAGTGAGCTGCGTCCGCAGGGCAATTTTATGTTTAAGTGTGAAATGACAGAGTGAAATTTATTTATTTGAAAAATGAACAGGTTTCTTTGATCTGGAAGTGACATCTTTGTTCTATGAGATTAACATTCACCACAGCTGGTGGCGTGGTGAATAATGATTTCATAATCTGGCTAAAAGAAACTTAAAAAAATCTTTTAATGTCCTAGATTATCTGGATTTTTTTTAAACTTTTTTTTATTTGGCTGCATAGGGTCTTAGTTGCAGCATGTGAGATCTTTCGTTGCAGTGCGTGGGCTCCAGAGCTCACGGGCTGAGTAGTTGTGGCATGTGGCTCTCTGGTTGCCCCACAGCATGTGGGATCTTAGTTCCCCGACCAGGGATCTAACCTGCGTGCCCTGCATTGGAAGGCGGATTCTTAACCACTGGACCACCAGGGAAGTCCCTATCTGGATGTTTTAAGATAAAACTTTTTTTGTCTTAATGTGACAATTCAACTAAGCAAAGATATCTTTGAGTACTTAGTACAACTCCATGTTAGGGAAGACACTAAGGAAAAAAACCCAACACCTTACAGTCTTGGGGGAAATAAGAGCAATAAACATGAGACAGAAATAACAGCAAGGCAGCCACACCTCCTGCCATCACAGACCTTAACATAAACAGAACATCTGGCCAAGAAATTGTTTTTTTTCACTTTCCTTAAATTGACTCTTTAAAAATCTTTACCATTTTGTGTAAAAGTAACGAGTCCACTCCCTCTAATTTAAATATCAATAGATCTTTTCAGATTTTAAAACATGAACTCATTGGGGGTGTTTTTTGAGTTCAAAAGCATATCTGCTTATAAAAATATAAACATCACAGGGAATATAAGACACAAGAACATACAAATCTCTCATAGTCCCAACCTACGATAACCACTATTCACCACTACTGATATTGATTTTAAAGGTTACCATCCACATAGTGGGATCTGCAAAGAAGAAATTTGAAATGTTAATGATAGAACACAAAAGTGAAGATTATCAGGAAAATTCACCTCTGCAAGTCGAAGAAACTAATTATGACCATAGACCATGGGAATTGAATACCTCAGAGGTTCGTGTGTTTTTGTTTTTTGTTTTTTTAAGACTCTTTTTAAAGAGAAGTTTTAGGTTTACCACAAAATTGAGAAGAATATACAGAGATTTCCAGAATGCCCTCTGCCCCCATGTATGCATAGCCTTCCCCATTATCAATGTCACTCACCAGAATGGTGCATTTTTTTTTTTTTTTTTTTTTTTTTTTTACAAAGGATGAACCTGCATCGACGCATCATAATCACCCAAAGTCCATCGTTTACCTTAGAGTTCACGTTTGGTGTTTTACATTCTACAGGTGTGGACACATGTATAATGGTCTATATCTATCATCATCATATCATACAGAATATTTTAACTGCCCTAAAAATCATCTGTGCTCTTCATATTCGTCTTATTCCCACACACCCCCCCAACCCTTGGTAACCACTGATCTTTTTATTGTCTCCGTAGTTTTGCCTTTTCCAGAATATCACAGAGTTGGAATTATACAGTATGCAGTCTTTTCAGATTGGCTTCTTTCACTTAGTAATGTGCATTTAAGGTTCCTCCATGTCTTTTCATGACTTGATAGCTCTTTTTTTAGTGCTGTATAATACTCCATTGTCTGGATGTACCGCAGTTTATTTATCCATTCACCTACTGAAGGATATCTTGGTTGCTTTCAAGTTTGGTAATTATGAGTAAAGCTGCTATAAGTTTCC
Organism: Hyperoodon ampullatus; assembly: GCF_949752795.1. Lineage (NCBI taxonomy): Eukaryota > Metazoa > Chordata > Mammalia > Artiodactyla > Ziphiidae > Hyperoodon > Hyperoodon ampullatus. The sequence continues at coordinate 92,507 of NW_027640854.1, forward strand.
GTGTGCAGGTTATCCGTGTGCAGGTTTTTGTGTGGACCTAAGTTTTCAACTCCTTTGGATAAATGCCAAGGAGCATGATTGCTGGGTGATAGGGTAAGAGTATGTGTAGTTTGTAAGAAACCACCAAACTGCCTTCTGAAGTGGCTGTACCAGTTTACATTCCCACCAGCAATGGATGAGAGTCCCTGTTGCACCAACATTTGGTGTTGACCGTTCTAATAGCTGTGTAGTGGTATCTCATTGTTTTAATTTGCATTTTCATGATGACATATGATGTGGAACATCTTTTCATATGCTTATTTGCTAACTGCATATCTTTGGTGAGGTTTCTGTTAAGGTCTTTGGCCCATTTTTTTTTACAGGTTGTTTGTTTTCTTATTGTTAATTTTTTTTAAATTAACTTATTTTTCGGCTGCGTTGGGTCTTGGTTGCTGTGTACGGGCTTTATCTAGTTGTGGTGAGCGGGGGCTACTCTTCATTGTGGTGTACAGGTTTCTCATTTGCAGTAGTTTCTCTTGTTGCAGAGAATGGGCTCTAGGCGCATGGGCTTCAGTAGTTGTGGTACGCAGGCTTAGTAGTTGTGGCTCATGAGCTCTAGAGTACAGGCTCGGTAGTTGTGGCACATGGGCTTAGTTGCTCTGCGGCATGTGGGATATTCCCAGACCAGGACTCGAACCCATATCCCCTGCATTGGCAGGTGGATTCTTAACCACTGCACCACCAGGGAAGTCCCTATTGTTGAGTTTCAAGATTAAGAGTTGTTTGTATATTTTGGATAACAGTCCTTTATCACATGTGTCTTTTGCAAATGTTTCCTCCACTTCTTGGCTCGTTTTCTAATTCTCTTAATATTGTATTTCACAGAGCAGAAGTTTTTAATTTTAATGAAGCCCAGCTTATCTGATTGCTTTCATGGATCAGGTCTTTGGTTTGTATCTAAGGGGTTCCCTTTTAAGGAATGCTTTCCTGAAGCTCTTATTTCAAAATGACAAAGGTTGAAGAGCCTGGGGTGTAGGTGGCTTAACTGAAAGTGTGTGGTGTCAGAAGGTCTGCTTTTCATTGCCTGCCTCTGAGACTTTTCCCATGACAGAGGGGTGGGCTGACTCAGACCACTGGCTTGATCTTCTGAAAACCTGTTACTTTGCCGACTTGATTTGCCAGATGTCATTTAGCTTGACTGGAGTCTACATCCCCGTGACCAGAATAAACTACTTTTAAAGTCTCACATCTATTTTTGAAGAACAATTTGTTAAAAGTATACATTGTTCAATGCTAGAAGTGCAAAAAAAAAAGAAAAAAAACCAGGAAACATTCATAGCCAGAGTTGGCCACACTTCAAATTCATTTCATTCCATGAACACCAGAGTCACTTTGCTTGAAGTTAAATTCACTCTGGTTCAGAAAACATTTACTGATACCTGTCTGTAGAGCATACAGAGGTGAGAAAGGTATTGTTTGCCACCAGGAGCTTGTGTTTCAGTAGAAAGGTAAGATATAAACATGAATAACTATAGGTCAGAGCTGCATCTAATAAATTCCTCAAGGGAAGACTAAGCTAATTATTATGTGGGAAACAATTTCTTAGAGAAAGTGCTTTTTCAGCTGTGTATTTCAACTGTGTATCCTTACCACCTAGTACAGCACTTGGAAAACCACAATGTCCAATAAATGCATGGTTGATTGAATGAATGAATGAGTGAATGATGGATGAGCAATAGATATGGTTTAAATTTTTGTTCATGAGGGGCATTTTGGTGAACACTAGTGTATAGGCCAAAGTGACTGATTCATTCAGAGGAGTAATAAAAGGGAAACATGTTCCTGAGGGCCGGGAGTGCCAGACTGGGACATCTGTCCTTGATGAACAGACCTTGAGGATCCATGGGAAGTTTTCTGAACAAGGGACTGTCTTGTTCAGAGCTGCCCTGGAACATGATCAATGTGTTAGAACACCATTGCAGGCACTGTTTCCACGATTAGGTCTCTAATTGGCTTTGTCCAGCAAACTGATTGTATTAGGCCATTTTTCCCCCCCAGGATATTTCGGAAAGTCAAAGTGATGATAATAAACAAGTGGTTCTTAAATTTTAGAGACATAGTAAAAATCATCGGGGGAAATCTTTAAATGTGCAGATTGCCATCACCTATCTCCAGAGGGTCTAATTTAGCTGATCTAGGGGAACTGCCCAATCTTCTTGTATGGTTAACAGGAACTTCCAGGAGATCCTGATGAAGGCTGATTATCGAGCTCACTTTGAGAAGCCATGGAGTTGAGCATTTTACCTGGTTAACATTGTCTTGTCCTGATCCAGACAGAGCTCTTTGGGCAGCATTTCCTAGCTTGGCTCACAGCCTCCCTCAGTCAAAGGTAGATGCTGCCAGAATTGCCCTGCCAGCCTGTGTTTGCATCACTGTTTGGTTACAGGCACTTTTATGGTACCTTTGCTTTGGTCAATGTATTGGAACTGTTCCAGAAGATTCTCAGGGCCCATATAGTGCCATTTACCCAAAAATCAGAGTGAAAGGTAATGAATTGCTTATGGTTGAATGCAGATATTTATTTATATAACTTTTAGCATGTTAGAAACCCAGCAAGGTTATTATTCAACATTCCAGCTAAATCAGCATATTATCTCCAAAATGTTTTCATGCTTAGAAACTTACTCTCTCATGTTCTGCTTTGTACTTTTGAACTTACACTGATGATACCATACCAGCCTTCTCCTGATTTTGCAATGACCTTTGACCCAAGGTAATTAAATTCTGCCTTAACCAGTACGACCATTTAACAAGACCTCGTCATGAGAAGCAAAATTAATATCATAGGCAGAGATTGGCATTCTACGACTCTGGAAAAACAGGGTTGCTGTGGGGAAATAGTAAATATTGACCAAAAAAAGCGCAAAAATATTCATAAAGAAAGGAGTCTCCATCAAGGAATGGAAGAGGATTAGGTGGGATAGTGGCCCAATTAGTGCTTAGGTGGAAAAGATGAGAGGCATGGGAAGTGTTTGGATAAAGAAGCCTGCTGGCTAGGGTAGTCCTGGCCACCCTGATTGCCTATTTTCTCTGTGAAATGAGAAGGAAGGTCATTAGCTAATGGTGAGAAGGATAGAATGTTGGAAGCTTTCAAGGTGCAAAACAGGTGGGAGTTCAGAAAGGTGAAGGGATTTGACCTTGTTGGCTAATCAATGGCCATTTCAAACCAGGATTTAGGAGAACTTGGACATAGGTACTTTGGAAACATGGTAGGATAGCTGGGCAATCCTGTGAGTCCACTGAAGGTTTGAGATCGTGAAATTAAAGTGACACTAGTCAGTAAGGTGTGTGTTCAAGTTCAGTTACCTTTGTGAATGAGTGTAGTAAGTGGAGAGTCAAATGAACCAGGTGAGTACGATGAAGTGAGGGGAAGGGAGGGATTGAGGGGCACTTAGAGGAGCGATTGCAGTGTTAGATCCCAGAATCTAACAGGTTAGGAGAAAAGGACATGAAGTGGGGGGCAGGGGATGTGATGTGGTCCATAGATTGGGGCAGCCTGTGGGACTGCACATTGTGGACTGGAGTCATAGAAAGAACAAACTGGAGAGATACAAAAGATGGCCACTGGAGTCCTGTCTACACAGAAACTCAGAATGTGAACTTTTTTGGGAATAGGGTCTTTGCAGATGTAATCTGTTAAATGAGGTCATACTAGATTAGGGCAGGCCCTAAATCCAATGACCGGTGTCCTTATGAGAATAGGTGAGAACCCACAGACACACAGTGGAGAAGGCCATGTGACAACAGAGGCAGAGGTTAGAGTGATGCAGCCACAAGCCAAGGGAACAGCAAGGATTGCCAGGAGCCATCAGCTACTAAGAGGCAAGGAAGTCTTTTTCTCTAGAGGCTTCTAAGGGAGCATGGCCCTGCCAGCATCTTGATTTTGGAATTCTAGGTTTTGGAACTGTCAGAGAATAAATTTTGGTTGTTTTAAGTCACCCAGTTTCTGCTACTTTGTTACAACAGCCCTAGGAAGCAAATACAACCAGCAACTTCCTATTCAGTCAGCAGTTCCGAACTTACTATTGCCTTCTGTGGTCATGAAACACTCATACTTTGTAGATCCTCTTGGCTGTGTTCCAGGGCCAAGGCTGTGTGCCTGGGTCTCAGTATGGGGCGGGGCACGCCAGTTCAGTGGCTAATGTTGGGTAATTTCACAACTTGTGCAGAAGGGTGTGTTCGGCTGTGCCCTAAGGGCCCCGGTCATTCTTTGTGGAACACTTAGGGTGTTAGCATTGTTTAATTCTGTGCGGCTTCCTGCCACATAAAGGGGCGATTTCCTGCTCAAACAGCCTTTTGCTGCTACGTAGAGATGCAGGTGGTAGACAGGACTTGGTGTGGTTTCCCTCTGACCCATCCCTTCAGCCTAAAGTCTGACTAGCAGAAGGTTTCCAGAAGAAATCGGCTCTTTGTTACCTGCAGTCTGTTTCTGGAACATCCATCAAGAGCTTAAAGAGGATTTGTTCAGAGTCCAGCACCACAAAGGGCTACGATTTACCCCTTCTTTTGCCATAAACAACCACCAACCCCAAGTGGAACAGTCCACAGCAGGGAGGAAATCTCACCTGGGCCCAAGGTGGTCCAAGAAAGTTCATGTTAGTTGTTGCAGGAGCCTTAAAGTCATGTGGCCCAACCACTGTCCAGTCTGGAACAAGTTTGCACAGGGGAGCCTGACTGTCTGTGCTTCCCTGAGGCTGGTGCCAGGGTTGGGAGGAGTGTCCCACCGGCATCTGGGTGCCCCCTCCTGCGAGCCCTGCGGGAGCTTTGCCCAACTGCTGGAGAACTCGAGGAGGCTCAGGCAGGGGTCAGGATGTCCGCGTTCGTTTGTTTCCTCATTCCACATTCATCAAGCCCCTGCTATGTACTAGAAGGGTGCGTGTCAGGCACAGGGCAGGTACAAAGAAGAAAAGGGCAAGCCCCCAGCTTCTGAAGAGTGGATGGTAGTGGGGAGGCGCACAGGTTACTAACAGGTGCGAGACTGGCGAGGACTGGATAGAATAATGTGTCGTAGACACGAGACGGGGGACTCACTCCGGTGGGGGGGGTGGGGACAGAGCAAGACAGTGTTTCATCTGGAATTTGAGGGAGGTGAGGAACCCGCCTGGTGGAGAAGAGGAAGGACATTCTGAGAGCTTGGATCCGGGCCCCAGGCAAACCCTTCTTTTGAAGCCTCTTAAAGAATAGGGAAGTGGAGGCCCAGATTATCATGCAGAGGTAGCTATTCTCCACCCGTGGCTTCTGTGGGGTTTCCTGGTGTCCTGACAAAGATGTTGAGGAACTAGGGGCACAGCATCACCTTCACCTGCAGCCTGGTTCTAGATCCAGTCTTAAACCAGTGAGGGAGGGCGAAGATGTGGTCTTGGTTTTAGCTCAGCTCCTAATAACCTAACAAGTTGCTTCAGCTTTCTGGACCTCAGTTTTTCTACCTATAAAATGGGGTGAGGGGCAGGTTAGATGAGGATCTTTAAGGTCCCTTCTAGTCTAAATTCTGCGGGTCTGTGGCTCCTTGAAAGGCTGAAGTGTGGTTCCAGAGAATGTTGGGTCAAAGGAGCCAGAGGGCTGAGGAACAGAGCGGGAACGCACACTTGATGAATTGGCGACAAAGAGGGGGGCCACGAAAGACGCTGAAAATATTTAGTCAGAGTGCCAGCAGGAGAGCTGCACAATTCAGAGAAGTATGCGTGGGCCCTAGTGTCCAATGCCATGGAAGGTGAAGCGTGAGGACTCAGAAAAGGGCCCTGAGCTTAGCAGGAAGAGGTTCACGGTTGACCTTTGCAGAACAGGTGCCGGGCTTAGACGGGGCGAGAATGAATGGAGGGGTGGTGAGGAGGAAGTTTCCTCCTGGACTAAACTCTGAGGCAGTACACTGGGGGGACCTTTTACTTCCTTGTGGTTGCCCCTTTCTTACTCTAGGCCCTGTCCCCTGTGCTGCTCACTCACTGCCCCCCACCCCCGCCCCTTAACTGCTCGCTAGGAAGTGCTCCAACAAAACTGACTTCTCAACAAAACTAAAAAAAAGAAGAAAAAGGAAGAAAAGATTAATTTGTTGGGTTGTGCTTTGTGCCAGGCACGGTATTAAAGGCCTTGCATATACATTAATTTTATTTTTACAATAACCTAGTGGTAAATACTATTATTTCCCCCTTTTTACAAATGAGGAAACTGAAACAGAAATTAAGAGACTTACTCAGACTCACGTAGCTCAAAACTGGGATTCCAACCCAAACAGCATGACTCCAAAGCCCAAGCTTTAAGAGCCGTGCTACACGGTGATTTGATGGAACTAATTCATACTATGATGTCAGTGACTGGCAGATGACTGCATATTGAAATTGTCTCCTACGTGATTTTGCGTTGTAAAGGAGGAGGTTCAAGATCCAAAGGTAGGGAGTGCAAATGCTGGTATTTTTTAGACAGGGTAGTTAGTTGGTCTTCTAGTCTCTCTTGAATTATATTGTACAGATTACCAGGAGTTCAAACTTTTTGTCTATTAAGAAAAAAATAACTGAAGTTTGTCATTGAGTTTTAAAGAGTTTGTGAATAATAAAAAGGGAAGATATAGAAGGCAGAGTTGATTTTTTTGTTATTTTAGGAGAGAAAGACCTGTGTCTATCTGAAGGCAGAGGGGCGGTCCCTATGGGGAAGGAACCACTGGAGGCACTTGAAAGGGGGGACATTTAAGGGGTCCTCAAAGAATCAGCAGGGAGTGGAATCTCAGGCATGGGGAGGGGGTTCACTTGAAACACATTTTCCCCCTGAGTGTGAAGAGAAGCTAGGGGACAGATGCATATGGAAGTGACAGACCAGGAGGATGAAGGGAGAGCATGATGGCCAGCTTGGTCTGCATGGCAAGAAACTGGGGATGAGTTTCTCATCTGCCATGAGGGTGGAGAGGGCATTGGAGAATCAGGAGGCTCAGGCAGAAAGGAGACAGTACAAAACCTCATGAGTAAAGATCTAGAGAAAAGATCTGCAGTGGGAAGGGTGGAGTTGGAGTATCCCCTGCAAGGCTTCAATTTTCCCCGGCATTTCCCCGCCTTGCCGTCCTGCTGCAGGAAGGCCCCTGACCTCAGTCAGGGTTCCCAGGTCAGAACTGAGTGATTTCTGGCTGGATCCACTTGCACCATCTCCTCGCTCTCCCCATGGCCTCTGACGTTCTCCCTGTCACCTTGAAGACAGCCTGAATGAGTGCTCTGATGCACGTGAACACGTTTTCCTAAAAAAGCTGTATCTGAGTCACAACTCATCCCAAGTCAGTGCCACCAAGAAGTGTCTCCTTCACCTGCTGCCTCAGGAACACGGAAAACCCTCTTGGGTCCAGGAAACCAGAGTGTTCAGATGCATGCAGGGTGAGGGCCATCTCTGACTGATCCCTCTTTGGTGTTTTAGGAGAAGAGGAGGAGGATGGCGGTGATGAAGACGGGTTGGACAGTACGGTCAGGGGCCCGGGGCCCAGGGGGCAGGGACGGATGGTGTCGGAAGCTCACCTTGCCCGAAGGCTCACAAAAGGGAAGAACAGCCGGTGGATGCTGTCCAACAAGCCACAGGATTTCCAGGTAGGAACAGCCCGAGGGGCCATATTCCCGTTGTACCAACACTGTGTTGCCCAGCTTCTGGCAATTGTGTTGCTGGAAGAGCTTCTGCCTGTGGGCAGTGGCTCAACTAATAAAAAGAGATGTCAGGGCACAAACCCAATAAGAAGAGCTCCCCATCTTTCTTCTGCAAGCAGCAGTAGATGTAGTCAATCCACATGAGGCTCTTCAGAGAAATAAAATCCCCTTCGGTGGGGGCCTCCCTGGTGGCGCAGTGGTTGAGAGTCCGCCTGCCGATGCAGGGGATACGGGTTCGTGCCCCGGTCTGGGAGGATCCCATATGCCGCGGAGCGGCTGGGCCCGTGAGCCATGGCTGCTGAGCCTGCGCATCCGGAGCCTGTGCTCCGCAACGGGAGAGGCCACAACAGTGAGAGGCCCGCGTACCACAAAAAAAAAAAAAAAAAAAAAAAAAAAAAAAAAAAAAATCCCCTTCGGTGGTAGGAAAGAGCTAATCAAAGAATAGAGTCACAGGTATTGTGTTTTTCACAGCTCTGGCTACTTCCTTGGGAGACAGCCATGGAGTGAGTTGGTACCTCTCAGGGCTCAGAAAGACCAAGGAGGAGGCTGGGGTCTGAGCAGCAGCCTCTGTCGTGTCCTGTGCTTTCCTGGGCCAGCTCTGGACTATTGCAACCCCACTACCGATCTTGGTTTTTGCAACCCAACCCCAGTTCCCATCATGAGAATGAGCGCAGGTGGCTGCCCCCAGTCCGCAAGCACAGGACATTGCAAAGCTGCGCTGGCCTGGTTTCAACGGTCCTGACAGGTGAACGAGCTGAGGCCACACCTGAGGATTCTCTTACATGCCGTGCTGGGAAAGGCTCAGTGACGACTCCCCTCCTGTGCTTGCAGATCCGTATCTGGGTGATCGAGGGCCGGCAGTTAAGTGGCAACAACATCAAGCCTGTGGTCAAAGTCCACATCTGTGGCCAGACCCACCGAACAAGAATCAAGCGAGGGAACAATCCGTTTTTTGATGAGGTAAACGGGTAAATGCATGTTCTGCTCTGTGAGTCTGTTTTATTTATATGCACCTTCCCGGCTTCCACCCACCTCTCCCCAGTTCCCTGTGGGAGGGGAACACCTGTGCACACACAGTACAAAGTTCCGGTGTTAAACGTTCTGCTCTAAGAACCACTGGGTCTTGAAGTCAAGTGGCCTGCTTTGTCGCTGGTTCTCAGAGCTGCCAGTGTCTTTCTGGTGGTTTTGCAACAACTTGTGGAGGGAGACCTTTCTAATGGGTCCTCGCAACCCTTATGATGGAGCACACAAAGCACTTACACCTGCCTTTGCTCTTTTTTTTTTTGCGGTACGCGGGCCTCTCACTGTTGTGGCCTCTCCCGTTGCGGAGCACAGGCTCCAGACGCACAGGCTCGGTGGCCATGGCTCACGGGCCCAGCCACGCCGCAGCATGTGGGATCTTCCCGGACCAGGGCACAAACCCACGTCCCCTGCATCGGCAGGCGGACCCTCAACCACTGTGCCACCAGGGAAACCCAGGCTTTGCTCTTTTTAATTAGCAGATGTCTCTGAGTGGTGACTCCATGTAACTAAGTAACCCGATTTTCAAAGGTGTCAAAACCTACTTGACTATAAAAATAATATAGGTTAAAAAAAGCAATTATGAGCAAAAACGGTTTTTTTCCTCCATACTGAGGTTATAGCCTGTTCTGTTGACCTCTTCTGCAACACTCCTCAAAAATACTGAATACCTTGACAGTGGTCTTCAATGCCACAAAACTCCACGTTTAGGACTCTGAAGAGAAATGATAAGTTTGGGGAATTTTTCAGAGTCCAGCCTTACTCTGCTGAGGAGATGCATTTCTGAGGTTCCTTGGGTCTCATGCTCTGGTCTCTGAGGCCAGGCCTTTAGTACCACAGGTCCCACAGGTCCCACAGGTCCCTACAGCTTGTAATCCCAGCCCTGGCTCTGGTGTTGGTTTTTTTCTGACCTCTATTCACAAAAGGAACTGGTTTCTTCTGTGTGGTGCTCCTGTTTCTTTCCCTTTGTTCAACCTGGACCCCAGCTTTTCAAAGGCCCCATCTTATTCTCACCTCTAACTTCTTAGATGAATTGCAGGCAACAGCAGGCAGCTAGGTAGTGTCAAAGCTAACACAGAGGTGGGTGCCTATGGAGATGGGGCACTGGAAGTGGACTTCAGGAAGGGCTGGGAGAGAGTCACGTTGGAGGACAAGACAAGATTGCAGGGAGGATGAGATATGGGACAACTTGATGCCTACAGCGTAGGACCCATCCAAGTGTTTATAATGCAGGACAAATATTTACTCAACCTCATTCTGCAGGAATCTCCAGCTCAGAATTTTCCATTTTAATGAATTCTTTTGAGATTAGATCTCTTGGTAAAAGGGAAGAATCAAATAACTGATTCTCAGACCAATTCATAAATCAATAAAAGGATTTTACTAAAAAAATCCCTAGTTTACACACATATTCTTAACCAAGTGATTAAACTTGGTATCACCAATAATGGGACAAATGGACATGTATGTCCTGATGTGACATAATGTAAGTAATCAGCATCATCTGTGTCATTTCTTGTCCAATGGTCAACTTGAATCTAACGATGAGGAAAAATTGACAAAAATCCAGATTGTGAGATATTCTGCAAAGCAACTGGTCTTGATAGAAATAAACAAACAACAAAAATAAGCCAGGAGTATTGTTCTAGATAAAAGGAAACTAAAAAGATACAACAACCACATACAAAGTAAGACCCTTGAGTGAATCCTAGATTTATTTATTTACTTATTTATTTTATTCTAGATTTAAAAAAAAAGCTAAAAAGAACTTTTTTCAGGAAAATTGTAGAAATTTGAAAATTGACTATGTTACATGTTAAATTTCTTGGGTGTGATAATTATATTATGGTTTTATGAAAAGATATCCTTGCTCTTAGGAGATGCATGCAAATGTATTTTTAAGGAGTGAAGTGTTATGTTATCTAGAACCTTCTTCCAGATAGTTCAGTTAAAAAAAAAAGTGACAAAGCCAAAAGCTAGTGTCCCAAAACGATGACAGTTGGTGAACATAGGTGAAAGATGGTGTTTATTTACAATTTTCATTTTTTTCTGTGAATTTGAAATATTTCTAAGTAAAAAGTAGAAACAAGTCTCAGTTTAAGTAAATGCTCAGTCTTTCTCTCTTAGGACAAAAGTTTATTGGCACATAAACTTTGGCTTTATGGTACAACCTTTTTATACCCAATTTTCATTTCCCAGGAATCAACCTTAAACTTAAGTGTAACAATGAGTTAAAACGTGGTCTCTACCGACTCTACTGAGGCCCTAACATTATCTAATGGGCAGAGTTGGCTTTAAAAGTGTTTTGTTAGAAAGAATAAAATTAGAGTCACTGGATAGAAACAGTAGCACTAAAAATGGAAGAGAATTAACCTCAACTTTCCAGACATGCAAGCCTTAAGCACATGAAATAACCTTAGATCTCTTTTTCTTTCCTTAATTAATTAATTAATTAATTAATTATTTTTGGCTGCGTTGGGTCTTTGTTGCTGCTCAGGCTTTCTCTAGTTGCAGCGAGCGGGGGCTACTCTTCATTGCGGTGGCTTCTCTTGTTGTGGGGCACGGGCTCGCGGGGCACGGACGCTAGGCACATGGGCTTCCATAGTTGTGGCACGTGGGCTCAGTAGTTGTGGCTCGTGGGCTCTAGAGCATGGGCTCAGTAGTTGTGGTGCTTGGGCTTAGCTGCTCCATGGCATGTGGGATCTACCTGGACCAGGGCTCGAACCCGTGTCCCCTACATTGGCAGGCGGATTCTTAACCACTGCGCCACCAGGAAGTCCCTGCCTTAGATCTTTAGTTAGCTACTAGATATCTGGTCCCAAATGAACAGTTTTATTTAGTTAAAAAAACACTACAGTTGTTACTTAACTTTTTTTCCTTTTTCTGACATGCAGAGTTTAAGTTGAAGCTCATGACACTTAACCTGAGAGCCTTTTCCAAGGTCCTTCAGTGGGTTCATGTGGTCACACCTAATTTGGGGTTGTGTCTTGTAGTTTTTTGTTTTTTTGCGGTACGCGGGCCTCTCACTGTTGTGGCCTCTCCCGTTGTGGAGCACAGGCTCTGGACGCGCAGGCTCAGCGGCCATGGCTCACGGGCCCAGCCACTCCGTGGCATGTGGGATCTTCCTGGACCGGGGCACGAACCTGCGTCCCCCGCATCGGCAGGCGGACTCCCAACCACTGCGCCACCAGGGAAGCCCGTGTCTTGTAGTTTTTTAGGAAAGCCCTCCCCCCCAAATTGTAGCATCAGATCCCACTAAACCTTAGACTACCCCTGCTGATATTCAAACATTTTCCTCTCATTTCGACAGTTATTTTTCTACAATGTCCACCTGAGTCCTTCTGAATTGATGGATGAGGTCATCAGCATTCGGGTAAGGGGGCCACGGAGTAGGAGGGTGGTGCTCACTAACTGCCAGATGAAACCGATAATCTTTTCACTGCTCTCCTTTCTTCCAGGTTTATAATTCCCATTCTCTGCGGGCAGATTGTCTGATGGGGGAATTTAAGGTGGGTGTCAACTGTCTGTTTCATGCAACTTACATCAAAGATGGGCACTTTCATAATGAGGAATCTGATTCCTGGCCAGGTCTCAGGATGCCCATCTTGGTGACATCTCTTAAGGTCATGTGTAAGGCATTGATGCTATGATTGTTGTTGAAGACTGGACATGAATGCCCTGGGCGCTAGAAGCCAGTTGAGTGTCCTCTGACCTGGGTTTAGTCAACTTCCAAAGTACAGCACTTACCAGTGTCCTAAAGCAAGATGCCCAGAAACTGGCACACCAGGGCCCTTCACAGAGTTCCTGCTGTGGATGGAAGCCAGTTCACTGCCACAAAGGGAAGGGTGCTTGACCGTGGCAAGAAGCCCATTACCCAGCTCCATTTGCCAGTGGCCCAGAGCTCTATCTACAAAGCCAGTTACTGTAAATCTGGAGTATGAAAGGCAAGCCAAACCAGGGAAGAGAATCAAGATGCTTTTCCAAGTAACTCACACTGCAGTTAACGACAAAGACTTGGTTGGTGCCTTCTCAGCAGTTCTACGTGGGATGGGCTTCTTCTTTTTAATTTATTTTTATTTATTTATTTTTGGCTGCATTGGGTCTTCGTTGCTGTGCACAGGCTTTCTCTAGTTGTGGCAAGCTGGGGCTACTCTTCATTGCGGTACACGGTCTTCTTATTGCGGTGGCTTCTCTTGTTGCGGAGGACGGGCTCTAAGCGCATGGGCTCAGTAGTTATGGCTCGCTGGCTCTAGAGCGCAGGCTCAGTAGTTGTGGCGCACAGGCTTAGTTGCTCTGTGGCATGTAGGATCTTCCCGGACCAGGGCTTGAACCTGTGTCCCCTGCATTGGCAGGCGGATTCTTAACCACTGCACCACCAGGGAAGCCCTGGACTGCTTCTTGAAGGAAGGAGCTCCCAGTCATTAGAAGTCCTAGAAGATAATCTGGGTCTGGCAGACCTGTGTTCATACACTGTCTGCCACAAACTAGCCACGTGTCAACCTCTGTGATCCTTAGTTTCTTCATCTGTAAAATGGGATCATTGTGAAGACTAGGTGAGATATATAAAGCACCTAGCACAGCACTTGGCATACTGAAGTGCCCAATCAGTGGGTATATTAGTATTAGCATTTAACGTTAATCAGTTGGAGAAAAAGGAGGAGGAATACTGGATAGGTGACTTCCCATAGGGTGACCAAAGTCCAGGTTTGCCTGAGACTGAGAGTTTCCACAGAATGTGAGACTTTCTGTGCTACTGGAAAAGTCTCAAGCAAACCAGGACACATTGGCCACCATGTCTCTTCCAGCTCTAAGACTAGCTCATTCATTCAAAATGATGGATTGAGAGCCTTCTATGTGTCACACATCAGGCCAGGCATTGGGTATACAGAGAGGGTAAGATGGAAATGTTGGATCTCAAAGAAATTTGCCTAGTCAAAAGCCTTATTTTTAGGTGTAATAATAACAATGGTTTCTAGAAGTGACAAAACTGATTTTAAAATGTTTGAACTACTTTAAATTATTTTTTCCCAGATTGATGTCGGATTCATTTATGATGAACCTGGTAAGTAATGTTCTCCCATGAACTTGAAGACTCTGAGAATCTAGAAAATTTGAGGGATCAAGGAGAATCAAAAAAATGTTTTTCTTGATTGAGAAGAGGAAAGGATACTTAGTGGGAATTATGGTAGTAGCAGTTTAGCATGGATGGCTTTTGGTTTTTTTTAGTGGTAATCATCCAAATAGTAACAAATAGATAATTTTCTCTTCTGTTGAGGGTATTTTAACCTTATCAAAATCAACTTATAAAACCAGTGAATAGAGCTTAGAGTCTTGTTTAAGTCACACCAGGGCAGGACATGGGTGGGGAGTTAGGGCAAAGCAGAGGACATTAATATAGAGTCTCAGCTGGGGAATTTGGCATGTCATGAAGACACATTGGAGGACATGCTTGTTTATCTTACCACAGATGAAATCACAGACCTGTCAGCTTCTCTTTAGAGTATCCCTGTCCTTTTACACCTTCTTTATTTTAGGTCATGCTGTCATGAGAAAATGGCTTCTCCTCAATGACCCTGAAGATACCAGCTCGGGTGCTAAAGGCTACTTGAAAGTCAGCATGTTTGTCCTGGGAACCGGAGATGAGCCTCCCGTGAGCCCCAAATTCTCTACCCTCTACATTTTTTTCACTAAAAAAGAGGACTAGGAGTTAAGCCAGTGGGTACCAATAGTTGTAACATGGAGCACAGCTTTCAATCAGTAACTCCAACCCTCCAGTTCCTCCGATTTTCCAGAAGTTGTTCTTTTCTTCATGACAGAATTATTATTCCAGCTCACTTAGGCTCCTTCCTGGTGTCTGAGTGGGTTTTTCATTCAGTAAAGATACGTGTGTTTTTAAGACTTCCCTGCATCACTGCGTCTACAGAGCATGGCTCCCTTGCACAATCAGGCATCGCTACCTAAGGGGACAGTTGTTATTCTAGAAAATTGGGCAGCAAGCCAGTGGCCAGAAAGAAATTAGAAGAACTTCAGGAGCTGTCTCTCTTTTACTATTTAGTGCTCAGAAGATTACAAAAGGACACATTATTTTCTTGTAGTGTATTGATCAAAGAAACATGAGCATTGATTTTATAGAGCAGTTTTGAGGTTGAATTGGTGCTGAACTCTTAAGCCCAAAACACAGGAAATCCTAATGAAAACAGTTTTGATTGGTTTTATTTTATAAGCACCAATTTGGCTTCTTCAAGTTCTGCTTTCCTGTGTGTATAATTTGTCATCTTATGTCCCCAATAGCCTGAGATACAAGATCGTGGTAATGACAGTGATGATGTGGAGAGTAACTTGTTACTCCCTGCTGGCATCGCCCTCCGATGGGTGACCTTCCTGCTGAAGATCTACCGAGCGGAGGACATCCCCCAGAGTACGTATCGGTTTAATCCTGCCCCAGGATTGTCAGTTATCTGCGTGATTAGATGTGTTAAAATCATACTTTGAATAGTGATCAGTGCTCCCGCTGTATGTCTTTCTCCTTCTTTTTTTTAAAAGATTTTTTTGAAGGAGACATTAACTGAAGCATATGCTAATTGCCTTTCTTAGCAGTAGTTTAGGGTAATAACTTCCTGACTACAGTAGGCCTCCATTCTTTTTTTTTTTTAATTTTATATATTTTTGGCTGTGTTGTGTCTTCATTGCTGCGCGTGGGCTTTCTCTAGTTGCGGCGAGCGGGGGCTACTCTTCGTTGTGGTGCGCAGGCTTCTCATTGCAGTGGCTTCTCTTGTCGCAGAGCATGGGCTCCAGGCACCTGGGCTCAGTAGTTGCAGTGCGTGGGCTCAGTAGTTGTGGCTCACGGGCTCTAGAGCGCAGGCTCAGTAGTTGTGGCGCACGGGCTTAGTTGCTCCACAGCATGTGGGATCTTCCTGGACCAGGGATCGAACCCGTGTCCCCTGCATTAGCAGGTGGATTCTTTTTTTTTTTTTTAACATCTTTATTGCAGTATAATTGCTTTACAATGGTGTGCTACTTTCTGCTTTATGACAAAGTGAATCAGCTATACGTATACATATATCCCCATATCTCCTCCCTCTTGCGTCTCCCTCCCTATCCCACCCCTCTAAGTGGTCACAAAGCACCTGAGCAGGCGGATTCTTAACCACTGTGCCACCAGGGAAGTCCCTGTCTTTCTTTTTAAAGGCCTTCATGAAGTTATTTGCATTCATTTTGGTCCCACTGAAAGCTACCCAAACAGGTTCATGGGGCAGCCTATTGGTCATGACCCATGGCCATTATGGAGCCTCTGGCCCATTCATCTCCATCCCTTTTCTCTTCAGGGTTCCCCGTCTTCCCCTTATTCTAGAGAATACCAAACAGAGGTCAGCAGTCAGCACTGCCAACTCCTTTCATCCCAAATGAAACTGAAATGTTATAAACAAATAAATGTGTTTGCTATCTGATTATTAAAAATGGCTGAGCAAAAGGAGATTAAGTGCCAATAACTAGAAGTCTGTCACTATTATATTAAGAGATTGGATGCATTTAAGAGAATTGCTTAGAGTGATTCTATTCGCAGAGGCTAGTCCAATTACTCCTTTGTCCTTGCTGAGGACCAAGCATCCTCTCTCCCTAACCTGGCCTGTCTGCTTCCTGCTGGGCCCTGGGACGTAGGACCCCTCTCCCAATCCCTAGGAGGCAGCACCCACTGTACAGGCCATGGAGCGCTTCAGGTTTTGCTACTTTCCTGGGGAACTGCCCCCCACCACCACCTTGTTTAACACCCTGTACTGCCTCCCCAGACCATCTTTCCCTCAGAAATATCTTAAATGAAGTGACTAAATTAAGCCTCACATTATGTGGCCTACTTGGGCCTATTCAGCTGAACTCTGTTCACTTTTAAGTTTGTTAAAACAGAGGCCTGCTGTTTGTAGTTGATTAAACATAATATTTATGATTATGCCATATTTCCTTGAATTTCTCAGAAAAAGTCAGATAAGGCCTCTATGCTGACCTAAGGAACGTTTTCCAAATTGAAACGAGGCCTGAGATTTTGAATTGCCTCTTATCCCACTTGGATGGACTTTCTTTATTCTACTGTTTTCCTCAATAAATGATTGATTCTCAACATAATAATTTATTGATTTCTTTTTCAAGGCGCTCCTGTTGATTTTCTCTTTCAGCTAAGACAAAAAGGATTTCTGCAATCCAGTGCCACTGGTACTTGGTACTTTTGAGAATGATTCTTGTTGCAACTGTTTTTCTGTACAGGAGAAAATTTTTAATTTTGCTGAGTGATTTCTGTTCTTTTAAGAGAATCAAATTTAATTTCTGCTGTGTGACATGTTGCTTTCCAGTGGATGATGCCTTCTCACAGACAGTAAAGGAAATATTTGGAGGCAGTGCAGATAAGAAAAACCTAGTGGATCCTTTTGTAGAAGTTTCTTTTGCTGGAAAAAAGGTTTGTATGTGATCTAAATACAGATGCCTCTAGAAACACATTTTTACAACGCCGTGCTTCCCTTGGAGTGATTTCTTGCTTATTCTTTGTTAAATTAGCCCCCTGATGAGCTGGGCACTGTGCAGAAACACAGATTATCTGAGTCTGAACATGCCAGACTTCTCCAGAGGTTTATTTTGGAGTGGAAAGTGTACAGGACTCAAAGTATTCAGTCTTTTGGAAGATTAGAACGGTGGAAGTGATTTCCCAGGTCTAAGCATTATCTTACTACTAGGCAAAGTCCCTAGCGAACAATAATGATCCCTGGTAAATGTGGTAGAGGACAGCCCCCAGTACCCAGCTGCCCACTCCTGTCATGTTTCTCACCACCCATGCTTCACTGAGCTGCAGAAACTAGACAGTCAGGCAGGGGAACCCCATCCCAGTCCTCTGAAAAATGCTGGGAGACTCTTGGTGTAGGAACACCTGTAACTACCACTTTTACCTACAGAGATGGTCTAAGATTGGAGAGTGGGATTCCATAGTATTTAGAATAATGATGTATCACGGATAGTTCTGGGCATGAGGAAGTAGCATCTTCTCCTTCTATGTATTTGAACCATGTGAAAGTGAGATTTGGCAAACTACACACACAGACTGGGTTATGTCCTAGAAGAGTCAGTGGGAGATGGCAGAAAAGTTCTCAGTTCTGGAGCTAAATGAGGCCAGATTTAAATTCAGACTTGACCCCTGTCCATAAGGAGTGAAGGCAAATTCCTTAACCTCTGAGTCTCAGTTTCCTGAGCTATATGTGGGGATGATGATAATCTCATAGGATTGTTGAAAGAGTTAATTAATTCGGGAATTAAACAGTGTAAGCCTACTAAGTGTCAGATGCTGTCCCACCAGCTGGGGATAAAGAAGTGAGCGAGACAGTTGAGCGAGACAGTCTTTGTGCTCATGGAGCTCACTTTGTAACAGAAGGGACAACAATAAACAAGCAAATAAGAAGTTGCTTGGGCTTCCCTGGTGGCGCAGTGGTTGAGAGTCCGCCTGCCGATGCAGGGGACACGGGTTCATGCCCCGGTCCGGGAGGATCCCACATGCCGCGGAGCGGCTGGGCCCGTGAGCCATGGCCGCTGAGCCTGCGTGTCCAGAGCCTGTGCTCCACAACGGGAGAGGCCACAACAGTGAGAGGCCCGCGTACCGCAAAAAAAAAAAAAAAAAAAAAAAAAAAAAAAAGAAGTTGCTTAATTTCAGTTAGTGCTAAGTACTCCGCAGAAAATAAAGCAGCGGACAAGAAGTGATGGGTGGGGTGTTGGAGGCGTATCCAGCTAGGTAATCAAGTGGGACACCTTGGAGGAAGTGACATTTGAGCAGAGGCCTGGATAATGCAGATATATTGGTGGGGAGAGGGGGCATCCGGGCAAAAGGAAGAGCAGATGTAAAGGCCCCAAGGAGGATACACATTTGCAGCAAAAGAATGCCAACATGACTGGAGTGGAGTGAGCAAGGGACGAAACTGAGATGAGCTCAAAGAGGTGGGGTCAGGGGGGCAGGCAGAATATGAATCAGGACTGCAGGTATACCTGGGGAGCTGATGGAAGATGCTACACAGGAGTGACGTGAAAGTGAGGAGGCTGGAGAGGAAGTGCGGATCCAGATGGGGACCAGCCGCAGGCATCCGGGGGAAGATGGGATGACAGTAGGGGTGTCAGCATTTACTAATGGGTTGGATGAGGCATGTGAAGGGAAGAGAGGGGTTGTGGCTGACTCTGGTTCAAGCCTGAACACCCTTGTGAACAGCAGTGGAAAGAGCAGCCATTTTGGGGAGCAGGGAGAAGGGCTGGTGGGCAGGATCAAAAGATCTGTTTGGACATGTTAGTGTAGAGATGCTTATTAGACAGCATGTAACAAGTGCTCACTAAATATTAACTCTTGCATCATTACACGAATCCAGTGTTAGTAATCTGGCGATTGAAAACTAGCTTTTTGTGCATAGAAGAAGCAAAGATCAATGTTAAACCCGTGTCATATTTTACCAAATTTTTATCAAGAAAAATAAACTTTAACGAGGATACCAAGTCTATAACTTATAAGTAAACTGCTAGCGTCATAATCCAGTATGCATATATTGTAAACTTTTCGAAATTAGAAACTTGAATACCTACTGTTTTGTTTTGATAATTCTACAGGTTTGCACAAATATAATTGAGAAAAATGCAAACCCTGAGTGGAATCAAGTCGTCAATCTTCAGATCAAGGTTTGACTTGCTTTTCTTTTAGAAAAAAGTAAGAATACTTTAATTGTTACTGAATAAGTTGAGAAATAACTACTTTTTTTTTCTGTTTCTCTTTAACAGTTTCCTTCAGTGTGTGAAAAAATAAAACTAACAATATATGACTGGTGAGTTAAAAAGGACTTGTGTCTAATTCAAAATTAAAGAATTAAATATTTGGATATTGAGAAACATTACTTCAGATGGTCTAACTCTTATTTTTAGGGACATTTGCTTTTTCTTTCAGGGGGAAGGGGTACACTGCTCCTGGAATTGGGTGTTTTCTTTAAAAAAAATAATAGTGGCTGTTACAGAAAAGCTTTGGATATCTTGGTTCAACTGCTCACAAACAAAAGGAAGGAAAAATGATCTGAATATAACACAAGAAATCAAGATAAGAAATCAAGGCTTTACATACCATTAGGCTGTCCAAAATAGACTTCAGAAATGGAGTAAACTATTTCTTGGGAAGAATCACCAAAACATTCTGAGAGCTGTTCTTTGTTATTGTTAGAAAGGAAAGTAGACAGAGCTCCTTATCTGAATGCAAAGAAAATTCATTGAAATATTTTGTTGGACTTTATACTAGACCAGCATCCTAGCAATGATTGGCCATAATGAAGCCATTCTTGGGTATGTTCTAGTTGGATGGGGCATTCAGTCGACAGCCCTTAGCTCCCTGAGAGTGGAAATGGTAAATAGCATCATCACTGGCACCGGCATCATCATCATCACCACCACCACCACCACCACCACCACCACCATCATCATCATCAATGTTTATTATGATGTTAGCTGCTGTGTTTTGAGCACTGCTAAGTGCCAGGTGCTGTGCCTCTTGCCTTCCCTACATTATTCCATTTAGTCTTTAGAGTAACCCTATGGAATAGAGACTATGATTAGTTCATTTTACAGACAAAGACTGAGGCTCAGAGAAGTCAGGTGACTTACCCACAGTCACACAGATAGTTAGAGACCCAGTTGGGCCCCCATCCTGTCTGGCCCTAGTTTTTCCTTTGGCTAAATGTACTTGACTTTCATGTTCGTACCCTCTTGGTACTATGGCAACAAGTCACTTTGGGAAGAGGGGAGAAGGCTTTCTTTTTTCAGTAACTACATCACAGTTCATTGAGGGTCGTGAAGAGGCCTGAGGCCAAAATGCCCTTTCTGATGAGCATGAGCTCATTTTAAGTTACTTGGGACCCCTAGTCAACACTCTGAAGGTGCTCCAGGGGCCTCAGGAACTGTCAGAAGTGTGGGCTTGGACCCTACATAGATCAGGTAACCACTCTGGCCTACAGACTCTGCAGTGGGCTGATTGCTAGCTGAGCCATCCCAGAGTTGCCCGTGGTCACAACAAATGGTGGTTTTTTTTTCCCTGATCTAGTCTGCCCTCTCCAAAGCAATAGTAGATAGGATGTGCAGAGAGACCCTATTTATCTGGGGAATCCTCGGATCCAGATCTTTGGTTACATACCCTGTAGGGTATTTACACAACTGAGGGAAAGCTAAGGATTCTTTAAATGTAGTCCAGACTCTTCTGGATGGACAGAGAGGATGCAAGCCCCACACATGTGGCTTACTACCTAAAAATAATTTTTTCTCATGTATACTGTGTTTAATTAGTCACTTTCTATAACCTAATATTATTATACTATATAATGTATAATATTATATATAACATATAATATTACTATAATATACATAATAATATACTATAGTATAAGCTTTCCTCAAAATACTGAATGAAACTTTCTCCCTCACCCATGGGGTCCTAAACTTTAGAGTGGGTGTGACACTAGATGGAATAAAGAAGAGAAGGAATTAAACAGAGGATGTTATCAATATAAACCTTGTGTGTTACATGTACTATGTGCCCAGCTATAGACCATTTCATGTTAGGCTCACAGACTCTCTAAGATACTCACAGAAATATACACAGTTGTAGGTACTTGTAGTGGGCAAACTTATCCCAACCGTATAGATAAGATTTAGGTTATAGGCAAGCAAATGAAGTCAGAAAAATAGCATCTATCACACAGTAGATGTTCAAGAAATGTTTGAATTGAAAGGGAATTTTTTTCCCTATGAAGCACCCTTAGAAATAGCCCACTGTCGTTGTTAAACCATCACAGTAGTCAGTATGAACATGATAAAATAAGATACATGCACTTATTCTATGTAATGAGATTTTTATTACCCTTATCATGTTATGTGCCTGCAACTGATCCATTTACTTTATGACAACGGTACTGAGTGTGGCCATAGGCAAGTCCCTTGACCTCTGTAAAAATCTCAGTTTCCATAACTGAAATGAGTTGTCCGACTAGATCAGTTTTTCTCAGAGGGTGCTTGGTGGACCATTTGCATCAGAATGGTCTCAAAAGTAAGACTCAATAAGTCTCACTTTATTGAGTAAAGTGAGAGAATTTGAGACAAGGAGATGAGAGGTGGTGTGGGATGCAGGGGTGGGGAGCAGTGGTGGTTTCCAAGTGGTTTTAAAGTACGGTAGAGCTTGAGGCCCACTGGACAGAAAGATTTCTGAGGTCTAGAGTCTTTTCTAGCTCTCTCTTATTATTGTTGAAACGAAGATCTGTCTTCATAGGTGGAGGTCTTAACCTGTTCTTTTATACACAGGGACCGTCTTACCAAAAATGATGTCGTTGGGACAACGTATCTGCACCTCTCTAAGATTGCTGCCTCTGGTGGGGAAGTGGAAGGTGAGTCACACAGCAGAGCAGGAATGAGACAGGGCAGAGAACTTCTGGAGAAGGAATGAACTGGGGTAGCCACCTGGCAACGGACTTGGTTTCTGAGAAGCCAAATGTGATGAGCCTAGTGAACCATTTCAGTGATGTTTTGATGGTGGCCAGCAAAACAATTGATTAGTAATTAATAATTTAGGTAACTATCAATTATCTGAGTTAAAAATTTTTTTGCTTTCTTGCTTCAATCCAAAAACTCTTTCCCAGTACCTGTTTTACAAATTTTTGAGCGTCAATATGGAGGGTACCTTTTTTTTTTAAGAGTGGCATTGACACCAGTCCACCCAAATATAAAATAATGTTCCCTTCTTTACTGACTTCCTTGGCAGGAACAAGGTCAAATGGAACTGAACCATGTACTGTCCACTCCAGATAATGTACATTTTGTTTTTATGCATTTTATGCTAACAAGCATTGATAACCAATATACCTTTTGTTGTTTTTCATACTGAGAACTAATTGCCTATACTTGGTATTATGGTCTGAAATTGTAATAGGGAATGAAGGAGATAAATTAAGACGGTAAGAAAAAATTTAGTGTTAACACATTAATAATATGAGCAGCTTATTGTTTGTTACCAAAATAAAATTCTTGTAAATACCAGTAGATTAAACACATTGAGTAAAGTGAGAGAATTTGAGACAAAATTTTGTTTTAGGAAACCTAAGGGTCCTCTCATCCTTATCTTGTTTAAGAGAGGACTTTATACGTTTTTAAAAAGATACTGTAAGCCAACCAATAGATAGTATGACCAAGAACCTGAAACATAATAGAGATTTGATGAAGAAGATATAGATTTCCTCTCTCAGGCATTAGAAATTCCAAGAAAAATAAAGAGCTGAACCAAGAAGATAATACTCCAAATATAAAGTCAGGTGTAGCATTATTTTAAGCAAATGATAGAAGGTGAGAAAGAGATTCCATCTAAACATTCTCTGCTAAGTGGCATAGGGGACCATGCTGCTGGACCTGTACAAAGGAATGGAATTACAACTCACCTTTTCTCTGCAGAGAACAATACTTATTATAATGTGTTGTTATAATGTGAACACTATTAATTGTTTAAAAAATTTTTTGGTTAAACCTGTAGTCAAGGCTCTAAACAGAAGGTGAATGTCATTGCCTCGTACAATGTAAAAGTACAGAAGATAGAGCTTAGAAGTGAAAAAAGGAAGGGGAGAGGTGGGGAAGGGTAGGCATGCTATTAGCCTCTTTTTATCGAGTGAGGGATGCAGATATAAAGGTTAGATTAAATCATTGGTTAGATAAAAAATTGGTTAAAGACTAGATTAAATTTATTGGTTAAAGGCAACCAATAGAGTAATTAAAATCATGCTATAACTATATGGGAGGGAGGGTAAAAATTACTTAAATTCATTTAATTTAGCAGAAAGTCATTAAATAATTACCTAAAAATAATTATTCAAGAAATAGTGGAATAAGCCTTTTTCTTAGTGATATGGTGGTTAACATCCAGCACAAGTGAAGATGAATAGTTACAGTGTCAGCCCCTGTCTCTGATGCCTTCTCTCATGCAGGCCCTGCGGACAGTCCGTAACGGGGTCTCAAAATAACAATGAGCAGCCGCCAACCTCCCCATCCTGAAAGAAACAGAGAATGTACCTTAAACTATAAACCTTTGCTCACACAACCTTAGGCTAAATTAACTTGGATTATCTGGTCTTAGTCCCAACTAAATTAGACACAGGACAAGTAAGTGTTTTATTAAAATCATGAAATGTTGGTAACTTCCCCAGGCCTCCTTTGACGGTGGGAAGCTACTTCTCTGATGCTTCACTGCCTTGGGGCTGACGAGATTGGGTTATTTCATGCGTGATGGTGCTGCCAGGTGTCACAAGTCTTGAGCCATTTTGTATTTAACCAGTGACGTTTGTGTACATTACAAAAGGGTGATGTGATTTGAGTCTGGATTTGGGATTTTTCTGGTGTTGCTAAACCACTTACCTAGCATTGGATTTGATTAACTTTTTCACTGTCTCTTTTATAAAGTCCATGTTTCTCTTGTTTAACCAACCATATTTTTACTACATAGATTTCTCATCTTCGGGATCTGGGGCTGCATCATATACAGGTTTATGCTTTGTAATTTTGCTATCTTCTAGATCTTTCTGTTTACTATTATCTTATTAAGAACTTATCAATTGATTGCCTTTAGCTTTTAGCTTTTTTTTTTTTTTTACGTTTTGCTGTCTTAAAAATAGTTTTGCTACAGTAACAATTTTTGTATTAGTGTTGTATTGTTGTCCTGCAAAGCTAAGTTTAAACAAATGTGCTAACCAGGCTTTTGCTACATGCCTTGTATTTCACCTAGATGCATACCATACTGGCTTCATTGTAAATAATTGTATAACACTTTTTTGTTATTGTTATTTATGGTCTTCATCTTCCAACTATGCAGGATCATAACATGTCCTTGGGTTTTCACAGCACTCGCCATTCTTTGCAAGTTTGCTCAGTGCTCTCACGCTTGACCTTACAACCCTGTCAGGGCAGATGTTGTTACCCTAATAGATGAAGACTTTGTGATTTAGAGACATTTGTTTTCTTTCAAATAAACATGATAATCCCTGCCATGCTAACCACCCAAGGTTGTAGTGAGAGGGAAAAGAGATACTGCGTGTAAGAAAGTTTGCAAACTGTGCAAAATTAAGATTTTATCATGTGCCTTTATGTTATGGGCACAATAACTCATTCTTATTTGTTTTTAAAAATCAATCTCATTATCTTATAATCAGACTTTATGTGAATATTAAGTAGTCCTTAGGTTTGTAACAAACTTGGCAGATTTGGTCACACTTCACTCCTTCATTCATTTGTTTAACCAATCAAAAAATATTTATGTTGTAGTACTCCAAGACAGAACGAGGACAGGGTGCTTAGGGAGTCAGAATAAAACATGCTTGAATCTTACCCCACCTACCAAAGGAATTTATAGTGTAGTCACAGAGGTGAGCAGCTATTTAAGGGTCAAAAATTAAAATATAAAATGATAACTCAATAGAAGTTCAAAATGCAAAGGAGCCTCAAAAAGGTGGAAAAGATTGCAAACTACATGTGTATATAGTTTGCTCAACTGTTTATTAATTGGCATTCTGCTCACCTGCTACTTCACATTTATCTTTCTGCCTTAGTTTTTTTTTTTTTTTTTTTTTTTTTTTTTTTGCGGTACGCGGGCCTCTCACTGCCGTGGTCTCTCCCGTTGCGGAGCACAGGCTCCGGATGCGCAGGCTCAGCGGCCATGGCTCACGGGCCCAGCCGCTCCGCGGCATATGGGATCCTCCCAGACCGGGGCACGAACCCGTATCCCCTGCATCGGCAGGCGGACTCTCAACCACTGCGCCACCAGGGAGGCCCTCTGCCTTAGTTTTAAGCACAGAGCTGGAAGAGGGCCATAGAGGTCATCTGGTCATCTTCTCATCCATAAAGGAATCCTTTTGACCACATCCTGAAAGATAGGCTGCAGTCTTGGCCTTAACATTTCCTCTGTCCCCAGTGCAGTCTGTCCCATTGTTTGACACCACTAATTCATAGAAAGATCTTCCTTACTTTTTTTTTTTTTTTTTCTGGTACGTGGGCCTCTCACTGTTGTGGCCTCTCCCGTTGCGGAGCACAGGCTCCGGACGCGCAGGCTCAGCGGCCATAGCTCACGGGCCCAGCCGCTCCGCGGCATGTGGGATCTTCCCAGACCGGGGCACGAACCCGTGTCCCCTGCATCGGCAGGCGGACTCTCAACCACTGCGCCACCAGGGAAGCCCTTCTTATTCTTTCATTTGAATAGCATCATCTTTTTGTAAGAATAACATAAGTTTACCTGAACTCCCCCCTGGAAATGTTTTTTATTTAATGTTTTATAGCAATAAGATAAGGGAAATATGGCAGTTCTCACAAGTGTTTACAATTTGCACTAATACAACTAACTCACAAAATGGAAGAAAACAGTCTCACCCAGCTAACTAATAACTAATATTTATTTCAACAGATTGAGTGTTAAAAGCCTAAAATACTAATGATGATGTTATCTCTCAGCAAATACAGGAGAAACAGAGGTGGGCTTTGTTCCAACTTTTGGACCTTGTTATCTGAACCTTTATGGAAGCCCCAGAGAGTACACGGGATTCCCAGATCCCTATGATGAGCTAAATACTGGAAAGGTTAGTTCTTCAATTAAGGTTTGTTATTAATGAACACTGGTTAATGTGATTCCTTCTTCTAATGGTTATTAATCAAGTCTCATTTAGGGGACCCCCCCCACCCCCAGAGACCCACCAGATGACTGATCAAGTGATCATCTAATGTGGCAATTGCAAATGCATAGTATGGCCATTCCCCCATCCTAGACTTAAGGCAGATGTCTGTAATCAATGTTGGCTCTTTCCAAAAAGCAAATGTGCTACCTCAGAATTCCATTCAATGCCATGTTCTAGGAATTTGCCGAAAGACTGGAGGTGACATGCTTGACATTGCTATCCCTGATCCAATCCAACCTCTTCATTTTATAGACAAGGACATGGAGGCCCAGAGATGGGAAGTGGTCTTTCTACCACATTAGAAGCCCAAGTACTGTCTGTTAGTTAGCTCCCAAAGCCCACGAAAAGAGCGAGGGTAGAGAGAAAGCCCTGGGGATGGGGGTGGAGGTGGAAGCTTTCACTTCCTCTCCAGAGGGTTCTGTTGCCAACACTGCTTGGTATATTGGGAGGAGTAGCCACAATTAATACTCACACTCAGCCGCACCCAGAACATCTTCCTCTTTTATTTCCTGGCTACTCTGAGGCTCGCCCTGGTTGCCAACATGGCAGCCTCCCTTTTCTGAGGAAAGGAGCAAAGTTAATGCAGATAAATGCAGAGCTGAAGTTGGGTGAGGGAGACTTCGAGCCCCTTCCACTCCCACCGCAGCATCTGGGAACCCTTTCTGGATCCAAGCATGACTCGAAAGCCTCCGACACCAGCCGTGACTAAGACCCCTTTCAGCCCCGGCTCTCTTTGGGATACTTCCTGAAGTCATTGGCTCTTTTTTCAGATACCAAAGACCAGCTGAGAGAGTTGCTGACTGATTCATTTTGGGAAGGAGAAACTTAAAGTTGTAGCTGGATGAGCCCAAATAGAGGGACAGATCTTTTCACTGTTGTTCATGCCTAGAAGAATAATCCTGTGCTGTTGCCTTTCAGGGGGAAGGAGTTGCCTACAGAGGCAGAATCTTGGTTGAATTAAGCACTTTACTTGAAAAGACACCCCCAGATAAAAAGCTTGAGCCCATTTCAAATGATGACCTGCTGGTTGTTGAGGTAAATGTTGGAGTGTGGACCGTGTGTGGTATGGAAAGGGTGTTACAGAGGGTTGGAGGTGGGGTGGTTAGTGCTGGCCTGCCTGAGCCAGCAGGCCTGAAGGGGGCATCCAGGGACTGAAGGGTCGGCTGTGGCAGAGGTGGAGAGATGGGAGTCATAGCAAGTGCCACTCCACACCCTCTTGGTCTATCTACCACAGCCCTGTGGGGGTGATGAGACTTGCTTTATCTTTGAGATGTTACTACGCTACTGAAAGCCAGCAAGAGCAGTGATACCCCCAAATTGAATGGCCTGTTTGCTAACTGGGCTTGGGTGTGTCGTGGGGAGGAGGCCACAAGAGACGTTCCAAATGATATAGCAGCCACCACTAGTTACTTCCACTTTCAGAAGTAATTGCCATATCTCAGGCTTCCCAGCATGTGAGGGCATGTTTATATTAATGCCCACATTACAGCAGCTCTGAGACGCCACTCCTCCTCGAAGATAGGAAGTCTTCCAGGTTCACCTTACCAACTATTTCTTGTTCTTTTTTTTTTTTTAATTTTTATTGAAGTATGGTTGATTTACAATGTCATGCTAGTTTTCAGGTGTACAGCACAGTGATTCAGTTATATATATATACATACACATACATATATATAGATATACACATACATATATATATATTCTTTTTCAGATTCTTTTCCCTTATAGGTTATTACAAAATATTGAATATAGTTCCCTGTGCTATACAGTGGGTCCTTGTTTCTTTTTCTTTTTTTCTTTTTATTTATTATTATTATTTTTTTGTGGTACACGGGCCTCTCACTGTTGTGGCCTCTCCTGTTGCGGAGCACATGCTCCGGACACGCAGGCTCAGCGGCCATGTCTCACGGGCCCAGCCGCTCTGCGGCATGTGGGATCTTCCCGGACCAGGGCACGAACCCACATCCCCTGCATCAGCAGGCGGACTCTCAACCACTGCGCCACCAGGGAAGCCCTCTTTTTCCTTTTTTAAAATCAGCTCTTTCCCCACTGTGGAGACAACTTATGCATAACATCCATGATTCTTATGGCAAAGAGCCACAGATGTAGTTTTTTCCTAGTAAATTCAAATGTTAGTGTAATTAATTCAAGGCAATAAATACAAAAAAAAATATTCTTATCATGAAACAGTTAAATGCTTAATTTTTTCCCTTGTCAGTTAATTGACATCTGCAATACAGATTTGTTAGCCTGTGTGTTGTGTGTGATGGATAGCCTGATATTAAATTAACCTTGTCTCTGTTGCTCACTGAATTGTTTCTGGCACATCCTATACCATTATTATGACTGTTGTTTTTTCTTTTTGATAAATCATGATAGTTTATTTTCTTTTTGAACTTAAAAAAAATTGACGTGTGACATATAACGTTGTGTAAGTTTAAGGTGTACAGTATGTTGATTTGGTGCATTTATATATTGCAGTATGAATACCACCCTACTGTTAGCTAACACTTCTGTCATGTCACAGAACTATCATTTTTTGTGGTGAGAACTTTTAAGATCTAGTCTCTTAGCAACTTTAAAGTATTGATATATAATACAGTATTATGGACTATGACCACAGTGATGTGCATTAGATTTCCAGAACTTATTCATCTTCTAACTGCAAGTCTGTACCCTTTGACCAGCATCTCCTCAATTCCCCCAACCCCTAGTAATGACCATTCTACTTTCTGCTGCTATGAATTCAGCTTTTTTAGAGTCCACATATATGTGATATAACACAGTATTTGTCTTTCCCAGTCTGACTTATCTCACTTAGCATAATGCCCTCCAGGTCCATCCATGTTGTCGGGCAAATAGAGGATTTCCTTCTTTCTTGTGGCTGAATAATACTACATTATTTTATATATAGACACAAACATACCACCTCTTCTCCAGCTATTTCTAAGAATCCTGAGTTGGTCCTTACATGTTCCAGAAATCTGAATTGTTTGCCGGGGCAGCCAGATAACTGATGCCCCCCTGCCTATGGCCTCTCCTTGCGGGTTCCCCCACCCCATCCTACCCCTCTCCCCTGCCCAAAAGGCCTCCTCAGGCTGCTGCCCTCCCCTTACTTACCCTGCATTCCAAGAAGGGTTCATGTTGTGGGATCATGCAGTGTAAATTAATATTGGTTTGTTTTTTACTTGTTAAAGAGACACTGAGTCAAAAGCAACAGGTTCGTCCAGTCAGCAGGGTCCTGGCCTGAGTCTGTCCACTCCACAGCACCATCACCTCTGAAGTCCAGGAATCATAATAGATCTTAAGGACAAGTTAAGAAAAAGGGAAAAGAGGAGCAGGTAGGGGGAGAGGTGTAGTAGCTTACGTACTATTTACTGCCAGGATCATGCCAGAGAACGGCTAGAAACCACCCAAAGGCCTCCATGGAAACGCATGGGTCGTTCTGGCCTTGAGTAGTTACCGATGGCTCTTGAAGATTCAGTTGGAATTGCGGTTAGGCAGAAATGTTGTTGTGGTTTCTCAGCAATCACAGTGCCTCCTTGTTCCATCACCAGAACACAATTTAAGTCCACGACCCTTCTCTTTGCTCTAAGCATTAATAATAGAGGGGAGAAGGGGAAGGGAAAGGAAGAAGCCTAGCAAAGTGTAAAGGAAAAACTCTTTAGCTACTAGACTGCAAAACCAAATTAGTTTTCTTTACTCCAAATAATTAAACACATAAAGAAGCTTATGTCGTAAAGTTAACTAAAATAAAAGCAAAATATAGAAACAAAGAACCAATGATATTTACTGCCCACGGTATATGTCAACAATATGAAAGAATAGCTTTTTAAAACTGAAATACAAAACTGTATTAGTTTTCTTTGCTCCAAATAATTAAACCCAGAATGGTTTGTGTCACAAATGTAATAAAAACAGAAATGAATTATATAAACCGAAACCCCAACAAAATTAAAAAGCAGGAAAGGAGCTGAGGTGCCAAGGATAAACCCACAGTTCAAGCAACCAGCAGTCCAGGAAGAGAGTGAGATGAGCAGACTTGTGCAGCTGCTGAGAGGATTTCATGAGAGTGGACAATCTAGAAGGTGATCCTGACCCTTGCCCAACTTAAAAAGATCCCGTGACCCGGTCATATGCAAGTAATGAAACTTTCTGGTAGAGTTGAAGAGGCTTCGACAAAAGGGCAACTTGGTCCTTGTGAAATAATAGAATATATGTTTCTATCTCTGGTTCCTGGCAAAGAGCTTCTAAAACCCCTGTAATTTCCGAAGTGATAAGAGCACTTGTGAACATCTTTTGTTCTAATATTTGGTCTTTGACTCTGGTTCCTGACACAGAGCTCCTAAGTCCCTTATCTTTCCTGGGTGATAAGAAAGTCTTTTTGTTCTAATGAGGTGACTTGGTGGGCTCCTGGTTGGGGGCTGGTCACCAAGCCATGATTAGAAGCTGGAACTTTCAGCCCAATCCCCCATTATTCTTCAGAGAGGGACTGGAAATTGGGTTAATAGTTGATCATGCCTACATGATAAAAGCCTCATAAAATCCCCAAGGTATGGGTTCCGGGTTGGTGAACTCATGGAAGTACTGGGAGAGTGGTGTGTGCGGAGAGAGCATGGAAGCTCTGTGCCTCTTCCCACAAACCTTGCCCTATGCATCTCTTCCATCTGGATGTTCATCTGCATCCTTTATCATATCCTTTTATATTAACCCATAAACAGTAAGTAAACTGTTTTCCTGAGTTTTATGAGCTGCTCTAGCAAATTAATCTAACGTGAAGAGGGGATTGTGGGAACCTCCACTTTATGGCTAATGGGTCAAAAGGTCAGGTGAAGTGGGTAGGGCATTTTTGTGGGACTGAGCCCTTAACCTGTGGGATCTGATATTATCTCCAGGTGGCCAGTGTCAAAATTGAGTTAAATTGTACGATACCTAGCTGGTGTGGCAGAATTGCTCAGTGTGGGAATATCCTCCCCACATCTGGCATCAGAAGTATGGACGGTGTGATCGCAGTGTGAGAGTAAAGGAGACACACAGGAGGAAGAGTGACTTTTTCCTACTCAGTTGCCAAAGAGCCCAGAGCTCCCCCATGTCCCTAGAGCAGAAGTCAACCTGGTGCTCCAGATGAGCTTGGTTAGGAGACCCCGTGAGAGATGCAGCAGCGTTCAGCCTGGGTGCTTTCCTAAGGAATAAGGCAGGTAGAAGAAGATCAGCTGTTGCAACCCCAGGCTTAGAGCTCCCATTGGTCTGGCCCATGTTAAGTGTCAATAAATATTTCTTGAAGCAACACATTGAGATTCATCCGTCAGCTCCTTTAGACCAAAGGTGGCAAGTTGGGCACTTTTCCTTGGCACAGTTTCCTTGTCATTGACCCTTAATGTCCCTGCCTCCTGGGCCCACGGCCACTTTTATGAGCTGTTACTTGCTACCTCTTACCAGTATTCTGCTTGACAAAACTCACCCCCTTCCCCAAATTTATCGATACTTCTGAAACTCTCCCTTATACCACCCACACCTACAATTTGCACTGGTCACTGAGGATCAGAAAGAGAGCCCCAAGGCCCTGCAAAGTTAAAGAAACATCCATCAATGGATGGGTTGAATTATAGTTCGGTAGACTATAATTTATATTCTTCAACTTTCCCTGTTGTAGGCGGTTTTGCCCCAAGGCTACTAAGTTGGGGTGGGGGTGGGGGGTGGGAGCTGAGGCTGCAGAGTGCTCTAAACTGTGTTGCTAATTACTTCTCGCCACCTCTTTGTGCTTGAGGGCACGGGGTACGGAGTAGGAAAGGGCTGGGGAAGGGCAGAATTCTCAGCTTCACTATTACTCCAGGCTCATGGGGCTCTGGGGCCGGTGAGCAGATGGTAGGGGCGCCCCTCGTGGATTTTAACCTACAAAGTGGTCCAGGGAGCTGCTCCATCTTGAGTGGCTTGCTCACAGTGTGAGCCCACTCTGTTAGGAGTTGTGCTGGCCAGAAACACCACTTATTATCTTAGAGCTCAGACCCTCCAGGGTGAGGGTCCTGTCAGGGCTTCTGCGGGTGACTGTGAGTTCTGCGTGGGGAAATCCAGGGAGATCTAATGGAACCCTGGCCGTGTGGAGGTGTGCAGGGCAGAGCCAGCCCGGCCAGAGGCGGTATCCCCGCCTCTCTGCAGCACCTCTTGACGTGCCTTCGTTCTTTTCTGCAGTAACAGGCAGCTCTGGCTTAAATACTGTTCGTTTTTTCTGGGCCCTGACTTAGGCCCCAAATTACGTTTCATATTTTTGCCCCTTCCCTTCTCTGATATCATCCTAGATGGTTTACAAAGAAGAAGTTATGCTGTATATATAAGGTCTGATTAATACAAATAACTTCCTACCTTGTAATTTTCATGCAGTAATTTAAACCAAACCTCAAATTTCCACAGCATTTCTGAACCGTGGATAGTTCAGGGGGCTTAGTTGTGGGTAGTTAAGGGGACTCCTGACAAGTGACAAAAGTCCCTCAAGCCCCTCTCTACCAAAGTGACAGCAGACTAAGGTAGGGAAGTTTTTCAAATTGAAATGCCCAGGCAGAATCTCCGGAAGATGGGGCCCAGATATAAATACATATATATAAATATATAAAAGCTCTTTGGGTGATCCAATTTGCAGCTAAGGTTGCAAATCAGTGTTTTAGAAAGTCTTTCAAAAAAGATTGAGACTCAGGGGTTTCTAATGAAATCCTATGGGAGGTTTCAATTGTACTATGTCAAAAATTTCTTTAACTAAAATGGAGATTTTGTAATAGTGGAATATCCCAAGGTATTTTTCTTTTTATTGAAGTATAGTTGATTTACAGTGTTGTGTTAATTTTTGCTATACAGCAAAGTGATTCAGTTATATATATATATTCATTTTAGTATTCTTTTCCATTACGGTTTATCATAGGATACTGAATATAGTTCTCTGTGCTATACAGTAGGACATATATTTATGTCATTTATCCATTCCATATATAATAGCTTATATCTGCTAAACCCAATCTCCCACTCCTTCATCTCCCAAGCCCCTCCCCCTTGGCAACAACAAGTCTGTTCTCTATGTCCATGAGTCTGTTTCTCTTTCATAAATAGGTTTATTTGTGTCATATTTTACATTCCACATATAAGTGATATCATATCGTATCTGTCTTTCTTTTTCTGACTTACTTCACTTAGTATGATAATCTCTAGTTGCATCCATGTTGTTGCAAATGGCATTATTTTGGGGGTTTTTTATGGTTGAGTAGTATTCCTTTGTATATGTGTACCACATCTTCTTTATCCATTCATCTGTTGATGGACATTTAGGTTGTTTCCATGTCTTGGCTATTGTGATTAGTGCTGCTATGAAAATAGAGGAGCATGTATCTTTTTGGATTAGAGTTTTTTATGGATATATGCCCAGGAGTAGGATTGCTGGATCATATGGCAATTCTATTTTTAGTTTGCTGAGGAACCTCTATACTGTTTTCCATAGTGCCTCTACCAACTTACTTTCTCACCAACAATGTAGGAGGGTTCCCTTTTCTCCACACCCTCTCTGGCATTTATTATTTGTAGAGTTTTTAATGATGGCCATTCTCACCAGTGTGAGGTGGTACTTCATTGTGGTTTTGATTTGCATTTCTCTGATAATTAGCAAAGTTGAGCATCTTTTCATGTGCCTATTGGCCATTTGTATTTCTTCTTTGGAAATGTCTATTTGGGTCTTCTGCCCATTTTTTGATTGGGTTGTTTGTTTTTTTGTTGTTGAGTTGTATGAGCTGTTTGTATATTTTGTAAATTAAGCCCTTGTCAATTGCATCATTTACAGATACTTTTCTCCCATTCTGTAGGTTGTCTTTTCTTTCTTTCTTTTTTTTCTTTTTTTTAATGGTTTCCTTTGGTGTGCAAAAGCTTGTAAAGCTTTGATTAGGTCCCATTTGTTTCTTTTCATTTTTATTTCTA
Source organism: Hyperoodon ampullatus (assembly GCF_949752795.1). Taxonomy (NCBI): domain Eukaryota; kingdom Metazoa; phylum Chordata; class Mammalia; order Artiodactyla; family Ziphiidae; genus Hyperoodon; species Hyperoodon ampullatus. The sequence continues at coordinate 126,864 of NW_027640854.1, forward strand.
TTGCCTTGGGAGACTGACCTAAGAAAACATTGGTATGATTTATGTCAGAGAATGTTTTGTCTAGGATCTGCTCTTTTTCTTTTGGCCATGCTGTGTGGCTTGCAGGATCTTAGTTCCCCGACCAGGGATCAAACCCATGCCCCTTGCAATGGAAGCGTGGAGTCCTAACCACTGGGATTCCAGGGAATTCCCTAGGATCTCTTCTAGGAGTTTTATGGTGTCATGTCTTATATTTAAGTCTTTAAGCTATTTTGAGTTTATTTTTGTGTATGGTGAGAGGGTGTGTTCTAACTTCATCGATTTACATGTGGCCATCCAACTTTCCCAACACCACTTGATGAAGAGACTCTTTCCCATTGTATATTCTTGCCTCCTGTGTCAAAGATTAATTGACCAAAGGTGTGTGGGTTTATTTCTGGGCTCTCTATTCTGTTCCATTGATCCATGTCTGTTTTTGTGCCAATACCATGCTGTTTTGATTACTATAGCTTTGTAGTATTGTCTGAAGCCTGGGAGGGCTATGCCTCCTGCTTTGTTCTTTTTCTTCAGGATTGGTTTAGCAATTCTGAGTCTTTTATGGTTCCATATAATTTTATGATTATTCTAGTTCTGTGAAAAGTGTCCTGGGTAATTTGATAGGGATTGCATTAAATCTGTAGGTTGCTTTGTGTAGTATGGGCATTTTAACAATATTAATTCTTCCAACCCAACAGCATGGGATATCTTTCCATTTCTTTGAATCATCTTCAATTTCCTTTATTAATGTTGGTTTTTTAAAATAAATTATTGGGTCTTCGTTGATGCACACAGACTTTCTCTAGTTGCAACAAGTGGGGGCTACTCTTCGTTGCGGTGCATAGGCTTCTCATTGCAGTGGCTTCTCTTGTTGTGGAGCACAGGCTCTAGGAGTGTGGGCTTCAGTAGTTGTGGCATGTGGGCTCAGTAGCTGTGGCTCACAGGCTCTAGAGTGCAGGCTCAGTAGTTGTGGCACATGGGCTTAATTGTTCCGCGGCATGTGAGATCTTCCTGGAGCCGGGCTTGAACCCATGTCCCCTGAATTGGCAGGTGGATTCTTAACCACTGCACCACCAGTGAAGTCCCTATTAATGTTTAATAGTTCTCAGCATATAAGTCTTTCATCTCCTTGGTCAGGTTTATTTTTAAGCATTTTATTTTTGGGGGTGCGATTTTGAAAACTATTGTTTTTTACATTCCCTTTCTGAGATGTCATTCTCAGTGTAAAAAAATGCAACTGATTTCTGTATGTTAATCTTGTATCCTGCTACCTTGCTGAATTTGTTTGTCAGCTCTGGTAGTTTTTGTGTGGCATCCTTAGGGTTGTCTATATATAGAATCATGTCATCTGCATATAATAACAATTTTACCTCTTCCCTTCCAATTTGGATACCTTTTATTTCTTTTTCTTATCTGATTGCTATGGCTAGGACTTCAAATACTATGTTGAATAGAAGAGGTGAGAGTGGGCATCCTTGTCTTGTTCCAGATTTTAGTGGGAAGGCTTTCAGCATTTCACTGTTGAGTATTATATTGGCTGTGGGTTTGTCATAAATAGCTTTTATTATGGTGAGATATGTTCCCTCTATACCCACTTTGGTAAGAGTTTTTTTATCGTGAATGGATGTTGAATTTTTTCAAATGCTTTTTCTGCATCTATTGAGATGATCATGTGGTTTTTGTCTTGTCTTTTGTTTATGTGGTATATAACACTGATTGATTTGCATATGTTGAACCATCCACATGAACTTGGGATGAATCCCACTTGTTTGTGGTGTTTGATCTTTTTCATGTGTTGTTGGATTTGGTTTGCTAATACATTGTTGAGAAATTTTGCATCTATATTCATCAAAGATATTGGCCTGTAATTTTCTTTTTTGGTGGTATCTTTGTCTGGTTTTGGTGTTAGGGTGGTGTTGGCTTCATAGAATGTCTTTGGGGGTATCCTCTCCTCTTCAGTTTTTTGGAAGAGTTTGAGAAGGATTGGCATAAGTTCTTCTTTGTATGTTTGGTAGAATTCACCTGTGAAGCCCTCTTGGACTTCACAGGGACTTCACACTTTGTAGGGAGTTATTTTTAAATTACAGATTCTATTTCACCTCTAGTGATCTGTCTGTTCAAATTATCTATTTCTTCTTGATACAGTTTTGGTGGGCTGTATGTTTCTAGAAACTTGTCCATTTCTTCTGGGTTGTTGAATTTGTTGGCATATAATTGTTCATAGTATTCCCTTATGGTTTTTTGTATTTCTGCAGTATTGGTTGTTATGTCTCCTTTTCCATTTCTTATTTTGTTTATTTGAGTTCTCTCTCTTTTCTTCTTGGTGAGCCTGGCCAGAGGTGTGTCAATCTTGTTTACCCTTTCAAAGAATCAGCTCTTGGTTTTATTGATTTTTTTTCTATTGTTATTTTAATCTCTGTTTTAGGGATCTTAGGCTAGGGAGTGCAAAGTGATGGCACTGACTGCCTGTGCAGGTCTCTCTCCATTCTAGCTGCTGCAAACCAGTTGCTGCATTCTCCTCTGAGGCTCCAAAGCTCCTCCTCTGTCCCAGCTGATCTCTTCACTGGTGAGGGGACTTCCCAGGGTGCAGGAACATTGCCTCTTTCACAGCTCCCTGCCAGGGGTTCAGGTCCCATCCCAATTCCTTTCTCACTTTCTTTTTTTTTTTTTTTTTTTTTTCTTTTGTCCTACCTGGTTACATGGAGATTTTCTTGCCCTTTCAGAGGTCTAAGGTCTTCTGCCAGCATTCAGTAGATATTCTGTTAGAACTGTTCCATATGTAGATGTATTTCTGATGCATTTGTGGGAGGCAGTGAGCTTCATGTCCTACTCCTCCACCATCTTGATCTCTCTCCCCAAGGTTCTTTGAGACAGGGGTCCCCAACCCCTGGGCCGCACAGCAGGAGGTGAGCGGCAGGCGAGCAAAGCTTCATCTGCTGCTCCCCATTGCTCACATTACCACCTGAACCATCCGTGTCCCCCTCCCGCCCCATCCGTGGAAAAATCGTCTTCCACAAAACTGGTCCCTGGTGCCAAAAAGGTTGGGGACTGCTGCTTTAAGACAGCAAACTATAGTCACTGTCAGATGTTCTTAAAATGGTCCTCAGGAAGTTTAAAAGAGAATTACCATATGATCCAGCAATTCACTGCTGGGTATATACCCAAAAGAATTTAAAGCAGGGACTCAAATGGATATCTGTACACTCATGTTCATAGCAGCAGCATTCACAATAGCCAATGCTGGAAGCAACCATGAATCTACTGATTTTTTGAATGGATGAACAAAAATGTAGTGTATACACACTGTTAATTAAACAAGGAGACCATTAGACGGTGGTGGTTCTAAAGTCTTGGCAGCCTACATAAGCAACCAAAACCTAGGCCTGGCAATATCTCAAGATTAAGAAATCAAAAGCAAAGGACAACAAATCACAAATAGCCAAGTGAGCTTTCCCAAATAATGCAACCACTTAAGCTATAGCCAGTCAAATAATCTCCTCGTCTTCCTTCTGGCTGTACTCTATAAAAAGAGCACTTTCACTTACATGTAGAATCTAAAAAACAAAACAAGTGAACAAACATAACAAAACAGAAACAGACTCACAGATACAGAGAACAAACTGGTGGTTGCCAGAGGGGAGGGGTGTGGGGGGATGGGTGAAAAGGTGAAGGAGATTAAGAGCTACACATTTCCAGTTATAAAATAAATGTCACAGGGATGTAATGTACAGCACAGGGAATATAGTCAATAATATTGTAATAACTTTATGGCAATTAGACGTGATCATTTTGTAATGTATAAAAATATCAAATCACTAGGTTGTGCACTGGAAACTAATAAAATATTGTAAGCTAATTATACGTCAATAAAAAAATTTTTAAATACAAAATAAATTTTAAAAAGAAAGGAACAATGTTTGATCTCTATTTCAGAAAAATAAGTGTACCTCATTTCATTTATTTTTAAATCTGACAGTAAAAGTCTTTTTTTTTTTAATTGAAGTATAGTTCATTTACAGTGTTGTGTTAGTTTCTGGTGAACAGCAAAGTGATTCAGTTATACATATCTTTTTCTTATTCTTTTCCATTATGGTTTATTATATGATATTGAATATAGTTCCCTGTGCTATACAGTAGGACCTTGTTGTTTATCTCTTTTGTATATAGTACTTTGTATCTGCTGATTCCAAACGCCTGATTTATCCCCCCTCCCCTTTCCCCTTTGGTAACCGTAAGTTTGTTTTCTGTGTCTGTGAGTCTGTTTCTGCTTTGTAAATAAGTTCATTTGTATCATATTGTAGATTCCACATATAAGTGGTATCATATGATATTTGTCTTTCTCTTTTTGACTTGCTTCACTTAGTATGGTAATCTTTAGTTGCATCCATGTTTTTGCAAATGGCATTATTTCATTCTTTTTTATGGCTGAGTAGTAATATTTTATGGCTGAGGTGTATATATGTACCACATCTTTATCCATTCATCCGTTGATGAACACTTAGGTTGCTCATGTCTTGGCTATTGTAAACGGTGCTGCTGTGAACATTGGTGTGCGTGTATCTTTTCTAATTAGAGTTTTCTCTGGATATATGACGGAGTGGGATTGCTGGATTATATGGCAACTCTTTTTTTTAGTTTTTTGAGGAATCTCCATACTGTTTTCCATAATGGGCGTACGAACTTACATTCCCTCCAACAGTGTAGGAGGGTTCCCTTTTCTCTACACCCTCTTTGGCATTTACTATTTGTAGAGTTTTTAATGATAGCCGTTTTGACCAGTGTGAGGTGATATGTCACTGTAGTTTTGATTTGCATTTCTCTAATAATTAACAATTTGAGCATCTTTTCATGTGCCTATTGGCCATCTGTATGTCTTCTTCGGAGAAATGTCTATTTAGGTCTTCTGCCCATTTTTTGATTGGGTTGTTTGCTTTTTTTTTTTTTTTTTTTTTCAGTACGCGGGCCTCTCACTGTTGTGGCCTCTCCCGTTGCGGAGCACAGGCTCCGGACGTGCAGGCCCAGCGGCCGTGGCTCATGGGCCCAGCCGCTCTGCGGCATGTGGGATCTTCCCAGACCGGGGCACGAACCCGTGTCCCCTGCATTGGCAGGCGGACTCTCAACCACTGCGCCACCAGGGAAGCCCTGTTTGCTTTTTTTTGTTATTGAGTTGTATGAACTGTTTGTATATTTTGTAAATTAAGCCCTTGTCAGTTGCATTACTTGCAGATATTTTCTCCCAGTCTGTAGGTTGTCTCTTTGTTTTGTTTATGGTTTCCTTTGCTGTAAGCTTGTAAGTTTAATTAGGTCTCGTTTGTTTATTTTTGCTTTTATTTCTATTGCCTTGGGAGACTGACCTAAGAAAATGTTGCTAGGATTTATGTCAGAGGATGTTTTGCATATGTTCTTTTCTAGAAGTGTTATGGTGTCATTTCTTATATTTAAATCTTTAAGCCATTTTGAGTTTATTTTTGTGTATAGTGTGAGGATGTGTTCTAACTTAATTGATTTACATGTGGCTGTCCAGCTTTCCCAACACCACTTGCTGAAGAGACTCTGACAGTAAAAGTCATTTTTTTCCTTAATAAATTTATTTATTTTTGGCTGCGTTGGGTCTTCGTTGCTGCACGTGGGCTCTTCGCTAATTGTGGCAAGCAGGGGCTACTCTTTGTTGCGGTGCACGGGCTTCTCTTTGCCGTGGCTTCTCTTGTTGCGGAGCACAGGCTCTAGGCGCATGGGCTTCAGTAGTTGTGGCACACAGGCTCTAGAGTGCAGGCTCAGTAGTTGTGGCACACGGGCTTAGTTGCTCCGCGGCATATGGGATCTTCTCCGACCAGGGCTTGAACCCGTGTCCCCTACACTGGCAGGCGGGTTCTTAACCACTGCACCACCAGGGAATTCCTAAAAGTCTTCATTGTTTCTGATTAGAAAATTAATACTTTAAACAATTCAAGCTATTAGAAATGTATAAGTTAGACAGTAAAGTTAGCCATAATCTCTCTACCTTCCCTAACATAACTACTGTTAACAAGTTGATTTATATTCTTCCAGACTTTCTTTGTGCACATGCCAGTATTAAAATATATATTTAATGGGTTCAGTTAAAAATATACCTTTTTTCCATGTTTGTACATATGAATCTACCTAAGCCTTTTTATGAACTTTCATTCCGTTATATGGATGTAACATAATTTGCTTAATGAGTGGCCTATTGTTAAACATTTGTATTGTTTTCATTTTCTTCTCTATTTCAATCAACTCTGCAATGAACATCCTGGTACTTCTGTCTTTGCCCACTTGTTTTAGTACAGGGGGAACTGCTAGATCTAAGAACATTCTCCACTGGCATTTAACTCAACACTAATTGTTACGGTTAGAATTACAACTGCTAGAATTCCACATGTAAACAAGAGCAAAAGAAGCTTCTCTGAGCCTTATGTCTGCTCATACTTTGTAGAAATATCAGCGAAGGCGGAAGTACAGCCTGTCTGCTGTGTTCCATTCGGCCACCATGTTGCAAGACGTTGGCGAGGCCATTCAGTTTGAAGTCAGCATTGGGAACTATGGCAACAAGTTTGACACGACCTGTAAGCCTTTGGCATCAAGCACTCAATACAGCCGTGCCGTGTTTGATGGTAAGACTGACACTGGCCATTCTCTCCTGTACACATTTACAGTAGGTACACCACAGGACGAGAAGCATGCAGTGTATTCTCCCTCTGGCAGCCATTATCCCCAGCATATGCTTAGTGGATCGGGAAAGGTTGAATGGGGAGGAGAGGTGGCTGGAGTTCAGGCACCTTCAAGAATGGTCAGACCCTAGAAGCTGCAGACCCTTGGCTGTACTCCAATGCCCCCTCCCATGCCCAACTTTAACACTTGCTGTGTTTTGTAAAGTCACAAGATGGCAACTAGCTGAACACTGAGTCTCCTCCCAAACAGCTCCTGCCCCAGCCCACCTCTGCCCTGCCAGGCCCCAAATCACTCTTAGATTGAGTAGTTGAAGTGGATGGAAAATCAAGCTTCTGGTCTTGGCTCAGTTACTTCCCAGCACTACGACCTTAGCCGTATCACTTCATTCTAACCCTCAGTTTCTTCATCTTCTCCAGAGTTGCCATGAAGATTAAATAGCTGTATTTGAACAAAGATAAATGAGAAACAGTCCCTGCTTTTAAGGAGCTTACATTCTAGTGTATAAAATAAATCATAATAGAAGGCAGAGTATGAGAGTGCCCTTATAAAGATATCGACAAATGGTTGGAGAGTATAGAGAAGGGAGAGAGAAATTCTGATCAAATGCCCCAATGGTTGTCGCCATAGTTTTTACCTAATTTTTGTACAAGTAGTGTTAAAATATAAAATGTGCTAGAAAATGTTGGCTAATAATTCTTAATTACTGTAAGGCTCTTAGTAATACCAAATTCCATGTATCTAGCTAAGGCTTTTAAAAAACCAGAAAATTCTTTTTTCTTGTCCCACTTCCAACAAAAATATTTATTTAGAATAACAGTTTTCATGGACAACACATATAGTCTAATCTCCTATGCTCTCTCTGTTTTCTTCTGCTGTGTTATGTAATCATCAGTGATGCTCAGACACATGGTCCTGAATCACCAAAAGATCCTGAGATCATTGTGCTAGGTTTACTAGGGTCTTGTAGAGATTTTCAAAGCAGGCTAAATGAATAAGAACTTTCTATTTATTCCTCAGTTGCTTAATTAAATAAAATGAAAGAAACAGACCACCCCAAACCACACCCCCAGGCCTATGATTACCCAAGCAGTCCAGTTTACACATCTTTTCAGTAAACGTGTTGTTTATTTTAAGTGTTCAGTGTTCACTGACCCTCAATGTTCTACACCAGGGAACTACTATTACTACTTGCCTTGGGCCCACACAAAGCCAGTTGTTACACTGACTTCATACTGGGAGGATATTAGTCATCGCCTGGATGCAGTGAACATGCTCCTAGTCAAGGCAGAACGGCTGGTGAGTTCATCTTTTCTGCATTTCCTTTTCACCAAACAGAGTGAATTATGTGTTACTTAGAATGCAGGTAAGGCCACTGTACCACAAGACCTCAGAATATAATGGTAAGCAAGATGAAAGCTATTTCTTTAGTAACAGCTGAGGTAGGTAATCCAAGGCTGGTATGGAAGTTCAGTGGTGTTAGGGACCCAGGCTTTTTCCCCCTTGTTGCTCTGCTATCACTAAGGAGTTGTCATAGTCTGCATGGTAGAGGCAGCTCGCCACTACCCCGACCCTTCAGCCTGAAGGGAGGGGAAAAGAGGGGGAGAAGATGACACAGGCCTTTTCCTTCAAGGGAAACACTCAGAAGTCACAGGCTTGATTTCTACTCATTTTCCACTGGCCAGAATCCAGTCATACAACCGCCTCTTAATACAAGGGAGTTGGGAAATACAGTCTTATGCCTGGGCAGGCATATGTCCAGGTGCAAGTTGTCTTACTGTGGAAAAGAGAGGATGGATGTTGAAGTAGGGGGACAACTCACAGTTTCTGCCACAATTTGTATGTGAAGTATGGTGTGCAGAGTGGTTCATTCCAGTAGAAACATGCAACCCTTAGAGTTTGCTATCAAAGCGGTAAGAATCTCTACTGTGGGAAGAAGTGGGCTCAGTGGACTTTCTTGTTTGGAGGTTGGAGGGGTTCCCTCTGGTGGGAACTTGCATAGATGTGATATCTTTGATTATCCTTCTAGTTGACATTGATGAGGAGAAGAAGAACATGGTTGGGATATTTCTAATTAAGTCAAAGATACTAAGTTATTTCTATCAGGTACTGGTAAAATCCATCTGGTATTAGTGTTTTGATTTCTACATTACATGAATACTAATTTTTCTAAGATCCAACCTGTCAGGGTCGGACCATGACGTTTGGGGGTCCTGGAATATACTTGTTCTAAGACCCCATGGCAAAATCTGAAAATATTGTTTTATGTTTTAAAGACAATATTGAAGGAGAATTATACATTTAACTTAAGCATAACTGTTTACATAACAGAGCTACAATTGATATGCATTGTGGTTGTGGTATTTTCCAATCTCCATCTCAAGGGACGTGGTAGAGAATTGGTCATACCTCTATTCTAATTATGTTTTGGGTGTTCTTCAGCATTTTTCATCTTTGTTCTTCATTGACCAAGCTGTCCTAATTCCATACTAATCTGGACAGGACAGTGGATTTCCATGATCAGACTTTCGGGGATCATGGTGGGCTCTCCCTCAACCTCTCTGTTGGCAGATGCTCAAAGTGATGCAATAATCTGTCCTGAGCTTACCTTGTACTTTCTGTAGCCTAACCCTGGAATCACCATTTCTCCAAGGAGCGCTGGTTCCTTTTAGTAGGAATGGAATGTGAAGGACAAGGTCTGGGTATTGGAGTGCTCACTACTACTGAGATGTCATTGCTTCTAGGCCTTCTCAGCAGACAAACTTGCATGAGAACACACATGTATATACATATGTATGTTTATTTCTATATCTCTCAGTATACTGAATGCAATGAGTTTATAAGGATAACCCCAATTCCATTGTAATATCATGGGGTTTATTCTAGTCCTCACTCTTTCTGTATTTACAACTCCCTTCTCCAACAGTGAGAAACCTGGCTTCCGTTTTCCTCGATATATTTGCCCATTAGTTTAATCCTAAAATCCATAGGTGAAGTACCGCAAAAAACAAAGCTATTTAGAGTTTGATATGTTTATGGTTCTTTCCTTCAAACTAAGGGAATATAGTAAAAACATTGTGCTCAAAAGTTACTTGGGTTACTTCAGTGTAGTTATGTTATTCATCTGAAATATAGTTAGGTTCACTTTTTTCTGTTTTACATTCCATTTTAGAGTTCCTTCCCCCATCCTTGTTGGTTTTTCTTTTATTTGTTTTTTGAATACTTAAAATTTGCATGGTTTCAAAGGTCAAAGCTATATGAAAATCTTGTCTTATTACTTAAATATATGTATCAGTGTTGATTGCATTTTGAAGAAAAATAGTGTTGAGCTATGGTGAGCATTATTAAATGTAAAAGAAAAAAACTTTTCATTTTTCTGTTAAGTCTTCTTGTGTATTTTTTCTTGAAAATGAAAGTTTTACCAGGTATAATGCACAATTACCAATTATTTCCTCCCTTTCCAAATTCTTTAGCAATCAAAAATAGAGGCTCTAAAATCAGGGATACAAGGTAAAATTCCCGCAAACCAATTGGCAGAAATGTGGTTGAAGCTGATCGATGAAGTCATAGAAGACACAAGGTATAGTGATCTTATTCGTACTTTAGAATTCCCAGCCGTGCTCACCTCCCTTAAACTGTAAGGCCTGAAGAGTCTCTAGAATTTTCTAGTGTTTGCCTGAAAAATGAATTTGAATCAGTCAAGCTTCTCAAAAGGCTGTTACTGGAAGAGTCTCTGAATCACCAGCAGGAAAAGCTCCACTTTCTGATCTGGTGCCAATTCTAAAGCAGCTGAGGGAGGCTGAGGTCCCACTCCAGGAAATAGTCCCAATGCAACCTACTGCAGGGGGTGGGGAAGGGGGGAGGGAGCTGATCTGCCTCCCAGCGGTCCTTGTGTGCCTACCGCCCCAAGAAAGGTGACTCCTGGTTCCCACAGAAAATGGGATCTGGGGGTGGGGCATTGATATTACCATTTAGAACAGCGTTCCGAATTCATAAACACAATTTTAGCAACAGCCTTTTTACTCGCTCTTTTACTGGATGCCTAATGAGTACTCTGGCCAAGCCTCCCTTAGGTGAAGCCAAAACGTTCGACCCAAGCCAGAGAAACTTTCATAACTGTGACTTAGGGTAACTGCTCAGATCTCAGGGTATTTGTAAATCAAAGGGGGAAGTGATAATTCTAAACTCATTTTAAATGTTGGCCAATAGAGCAGTGGTCAGGGAAGTTCCAAAAGAAAACCATATTCAATCCTTCTAACCAGCAGCAGGAATCAGGGCTGTCCAGCACCCCCTACCCACCACCCCAAGCGCCTAACCCAAAGTCTCCCCGTCTTCTTGTGCCCTCTAGTGGTTTAGTTAGGTAACTGTCATGCAGCTGAGATCAAAGTATTGCTGGGTGCTTGTTTAAATTCAGAGAATTTATATCTGGGTCCTAAGAGGTCATCTCTTCCAGTCCCCTTATTTTATAGATGAGAAAACAGAGGCCCAAGGAGGTGAAATGACCCATCTGAGGCCCAAAGTTGGGTTTATTAGCATAACTTCTTTTCCTGCTACATGTTTCCCACCATCAGCATCTATGTGTTGAAGGTGTTATGTGTGACCTCTGAGCCTAGCAGCTTCTGTCTATATTTTTGCCTCAAAGAATCATTTCAGGGACTTAACCCTTCCAATGCATTGTCATAATTACCAATGCAACCAAACAAAAACATTTGGTAATACTTTTCATGTAGAAAATGCCTGTGAATTTTAAGAGATATCTATTTATACTGTTTTTGAATAATCCGTTTTTTTTTTTTTTTTTTTGCGGTACGCGGGCCTCTCACTGTTGTGGCCTCTCCCATTGCAGAGCACAGGCTCCGGACGCACAGGCCCAGCAGCCGTGGCTCACGGGCCCAGCCGCTCCGCGGCATGTGGGATCCTCCCGGACCGGGGCACGAACCCGTGTCCCCTGCATCGGCAGGCGGACTCTCAACCACTGCGCCACCAGGGAAGCCCCAATAATCCGTTTTTGAAGAATCCAATTGGGCACTTTTTAATTTTAGGAAATTTGTGTTTAAGGGAAGTCATTTAGGATTTCCTTCATTTAAGAAGCTGAGTAAGGTTCTTCCCTGGTGGTCCAGTGGGTAAGACTCCTTGCTCCCAATGCAAGGGGCCTGGGTTCGATCCCTGGTCGGGGAACTAGATCCCGCATGCGTGCCGCAACTAAGAGTCCCCATGCCACAACTAAGAAGCCCTCATGCCGCAACTAGGGAGTCCGCAACTAAGAAGTCCATATGCCGCAACTAAGAAATCCGCATGGCGCCACTAAGAGTCTGCATGCCGCAACTAAGAAGGCCGCATGCTGCAACTAAAAAGATCCTGCATGCCGCAGCGAAGATCCCAAGTGCCGCAACTAAGACCTGGTGTGGCCAAATAAGTTAATAAATAAATACTAAAAAAAAAAAAAAAAAAAAAAGAAAAGAAAAGCCGGGTAAAACTCTAACCAATGAAAATTCTAGGTAGAAACAATGTGAGCAGAATTTCCTGGAATAGGTCACATCCTCACCGTGTGACCCCATCAGCAGCCCTTGTGAGAGGGGGGCCCTGGCAGAAAAAGTCTAATCCTGGCTCCAGCTCAGCTGTTCTAGTGGGAGCTTGACCTACACAAGTGGTTCTTAACGTTTTTGGGAGGTAATGGACCCCTCTGAGTACCTGATGAGATGATGACGATGATGGCAACACCATTTAGACTTTACTATGCAATAGGCATTGCTCTTAAGGCTCCCCATATATTAATTCATTTACTTCTCACCACAACCCTAAGAGGTAGTTACTATTTTCCCACATTTGAAGATGGGAAGACAAGAGATTAAGTAATTGGTCAAGATCACAGAACTAGTAAGTGGTGGAGCCAGGATTTTTACCCAGATAGTCAGCTCCAAAGCCTGTGTTCTTCATCATGATGTCATCTTCATCATGATGTCACACTGCATGTCAACACAGACAAACACTTTTCTTTATAAGTTCCAGGGATTCACAGACCTCCAGAGGCCCACCCGCAGACTGCCTAGGGGTGCATGGGTCCTAGGTTAGGAAGCCTTCCGCTAAATGATCTCTAATGTCCGTTCTCCTCCTTCATTTTGTGGGTCTGTACAGTGATCATAGGAAGCAAAAGAAGGGAAGGCCAGTTCCTCCCAACTGCTGCCACTGTTTCCATCTTCCCAGTGACTCCACGGGCCTTGGGTCAAACCCAAGGAATTGCTTTGGAATTTTCATCCCCCTGCATTCCCCATGAGAGTTAGGAGAGTCTGTCTGGCAGGTCTGCTCTTAAAGCCACATACACTCACCCTCAGCTTAGACCTGGTCACACTTTGTGGAGTCTATTAGGAAATTGATGTGGTTTGTGAGATGGGAACCAACCGTAAATGAACTTGACAGTCCTGAAGCCTAGCAAGCTCTTCTGCATATTCTCTGGTTCTTTTTCCGTTTTTAGATACACGTTGCCTCTCATAGAAGGAAAACCTAATATCACGGTTCTTGATACTCACATCCAAAAGCTGCGATCCAGAGCTCTCTCCCAGATACACGAGGCAGCTGTGAGGATGAGGTCTGAGGCCACAGAGGTGAAGTCCACACTGGCAGAAATAGAGGACTGGCTCGATAAATTAATGCAACTGACTGAAGAGGTAAGGCTTTTAAACTACACTTGACATGGAGGAGGGATTCTGTAGAAGGGCACCAGGGATAGAGATGGTAGTAGGGAAATCTAGCGCATTATCTTGCATATTGAGCAGATCTAAAGCATGATGAAATCAAGGCATTACTGGGCTGAGGTGCTAATGGATGCATCATTGAGGTCAGGGCGGAAGAAGAATTTTGAGTTGGTTGTCCTAGAAAAGTCTTCATAGTGGACAAATCATTACCAGTGTCATGGTACAATCAGAATATTTCAGTTAGAGTGATATAGTAGCAGATCTGTGTAGTACCTTTGTTTGGGATTGGGAAGACCTGGCTTTGATTCCCAGATCTACCATGTTTAACCTTGGGCAAGGTACTCAATCTCTCTAAGCCTCAGTTCCCCATATATTAAATGGAGATAAAACACAGCATTGCTTTATGAAGATTAAAGAAGGTGAAGAGCGTAAAGGCCTTAGCACAGTGTTGGGCGCACAGTGAGTGCTGGATAAATGTTGGCTGCCATTGACCTCTGTGGGTTGGAAGAACAAGGGAGTAGAAGACCCTTCCTACTGACCTTCGGAGGTGGGGGGTGGAGGGTGGGTAGTCATATATTTGTGGATAGAAATACATTTGAAAAACACACATGTGATTACAGGAAATTTTTATTTTTTACTTTATGCTTTGGTACCTTCAGAGTTTTTTTTATAGTAAACTTATATCACCTTTATAATCAGAAAAAAAGAGGTTTAAAAAGACTAAGTTAATATTTCATGTTTGGAAAATACCAAATTGTGAGGTAGAGATGCTCTATGTCCTGTGAAATACATGAAGCCTGAAACCCCTTGACTGCTGTCTATGGCTTTCTTCAAATGATGGGAGAGATAAAAGAGGGTATTTTCCAAAATTCCTCTCAGAGCTCTGTAGATAGGGCCTTTGGCAGGTGAAGCTCTTCTCCTGCTTCCCTCTTTTCCCTGTGGCCAGTCACAGGCTGCCTCCCAGCCCTGCAAGCTGTGGTCCTGGAAGAGGTGAGAGTCAGGAATTTGGGCAGAGCCCTAACCACAGTGTTTCTTTGCTAAATGGAGCCCTGAGGGTCCAGCCTGCAGGGTCTGTGGTGTCTCTGCATTTAGACTAACTATAGCTTTGCTTCCTTTTCCACCCACTCATGTGACCAGCCTCAGAACAGCATGCCTGACATCATCATCTGGATGATCCGGGGAGAGAAAAGATTGGCCTACGCACGCATTCCCGCGCATCAGGTTTTATACTCCACCAGTGGTGACAATGCATCTGGGAAATACTGTGGGAAAACCCAAACCATCTTTCTGAAGGTATGGCTTCGTCACTGTGTAATGTGAAATACTTAAGTGCAAAACCCATATTCCCAAGAAGGGCTGATTTATATTATTTGCCAGTCATTGAATGGCTAGGGCAATTGTGATCCATTTCAGCCTATTCTGGCACTTCCTCTAGGGTGGTAATTCCCAGAGTGGCCTGAGGTCTGCTGGCTTCAAACAAGGACACTTCCATAGAAGTCTCTGTGACACTAATATTAATATGGCATTGTGAATGCTTTGCTTTCTGGAATGATTTTCCACTTCTAATGTCTAATGTGAAGCAATGCCTCTCTTCCTTTCTAGTGAGCGTTTGGGAAGCAGGAAAAAAAGGGAAGGTAATATAGATAGTCCATGGAATCTATACCCTAACCAAATGGGTCCTCAAATTGAAAAATTTTGAGAATTACTATTTTAGGACCAGGGTTCTTAACATTTTTTGGAGTCCTAGACTCCTTTAAGAGCCTGATGAAAGCTACTGGCCCTCTCTTCCAAAAGAATGCACATCTCCAATGCATCCAATATTTTGCACCCAATTCAGGGGCTTCGTAGAACCCATAAATCCATCCCAGGACCCTGGATTAAGAACTTCTCTTATGTGCCTAAGGAGAACCAGAGGAGGGCCTGGGGATGGAAACAAAGAGATCCAAATACTTGCCAGATGCAAGTTTTTCATCCCTCTCCCTGCCAGACTCCAACCGAGTTCCTTGGAATTTCAGGGAGAGGAAAAAAATTCAAAAGGAGAAAAAGCAGTCAGGGGAGAATGTTCTCTTAAAACAGGGAGATATTTTCCTCTTTAATCAAGAGGGTGAAAATAGAACCAGAATGATTATCTTCTTTCAAGTGTCTCTTGGTGGAATAAATTTTACTTAAGATAGAACCACAGTTATAATTGACCTCAGCAGTGCGTGGAAGCAAACTGATTAATAAACGAAACTTCACAGGGGGTGAGAGAGCTCTGTAGAGAGGGCCTTTGGCAGGTGATGCTCCCCTTCTGCTTCCCTCTTTTCCCTGTGGCCAGTCACAGGCTGCCTCCCAGCCCTGCAAGCTGTCGTCCTAGAAGATGTGAGTGTCAGGAATTTGGGCAGAGCCCTAACCACAGTGTTTCTTTGCCAAATGCAGCCCTGAGGGTCCAGCCTGCAGTGGTATTCTCTGCATTAGGTTTCCGAACTCAGTGGATAAACAGCAAAATGCTTTTAAGAGAATGTTGTATGTATTTATTGATTTTGTTAATACTCATTGTCCAGTTTAGGGAGTTATTTAATTCAGTGGGTTTTTTGTTGGTCTTAGGGCCCCTTTCTCTCTTAAAAAAGTCATTGGAGACCCCAGAGAGCATTTGTGTATGTGGGTTACGTCTATCAATATTTACTGTAATAGAAATTAAAACTGACATTAAAAAGTATTTATGAATATATTTTAAAATAAACAATAATAAACCCATTATAGGTTAACATAAACTATATATTTTTATAAAATATAACTATTTCCTTTTAAAAATCAGAGAGCAGAGTGATACTGTTTTGCATTTTTGCAAACCTGGCTTCACAGAAATATAACTGGATTCTCAAAACTGCTTCTACGTTTCGTCCGATGGACTAAGTTGCTTGGTTGAAGTATATGAAGAGAATCTGGCCTCACACAGATATGTATTTGGAAAAGGGAGGAGTATCTTAATAACTTTTTCAGATAATTATGGGTACTCATCTTTGACACAATACCAAACTCAAGTGGTAGCTTTTAAAAGGTTAATTGCAGTGTGGAATCTGACCTATATCAGTGAACTTTTCATTCTCTGCTACCTTAAAATCCATTGGTCTATCTTGTACTTTGAATGGCTCTTTTAGCCATGCATGATTTTGTAACATTAAGCATTCATTTGGAAAATATTGATTCACTGAGTTATGCAAATCTTCCTAATGTTGACACATTTCATCATACAGTATTTTTAAAAATCACATTCATTGGGACTTCCTTGGTGGCACAGTGGTTAAGAATCCGCCTGCCAATGCAGGGGACACGGGTTCAAGCCCTGGTCCGGGAGGGTCCCACATACTACAGAGCAACTCAGCCTGTGTGCCACAACTACTGAGCCTGTGCCCTAGAGCCCGTGAGCCACAACTACTGAGCCTGCATGCCACAACTACTGAAGCCCGCACGCCTAGAGCCTGTGCTCCGCAACAAGAGAAGCCACCGCAATAAGCCCGCGCACCGCAACAGAGTAGCCCCCGCTCACTGCAAGTAGAGAAAAGCCCACGCGCAGCAACAAAGACCCAAAGCAGCCAAAAATAAACAAATAAAATAAATAAATAAAAAGAAAAAAAATCACATTCATTGATATCACTTACAAGAAAAGCCCTTATGTATTGGGATGCTATCAAGCTCACCCACTGAGACAGAAACAAATTTTCCAAAATTCTAATTTTAACTTGAAACCTTGAATTTTATCATTGCAACAAAATACAGTCACCTATTATCCTTGAAATGACAGGCTCACTTTGTTTATTTTCAAGAAATTGTCTGCCCCATATATCCAAGTATGAATAACCATATTTGTCAGCCAATCACTGTTTTAGGAAGGAACGGTATTCTATTTAAAAAAAAAAAAAAAAAAAGGCTAGTTCAGTTCACAGCTCAATTGCATAAGTTTTTTTCTCAGAACATACACTAATATGCAGCAGAATTTCATCACACAGAATATTAAAAAGACATGTATTCAGGGATCACAATTTAGGATTAGCCATTTTTACTGCTTTATCAAAGTAATTAATAAGTAAAACTGGCATTTTGTTTTCTTCACTGAGAGTGATGAAGAAAACTATTACTACCAGTGCAGTTCGGTGTTACTGTCTTGATTCCTGCTGCAGTGCTTGGAGTTTTATCCACCATTGCTTTTGCACCATCAATGCAAATGTCAATACAGTGAAAAAAGCAAGTAACATCCTAGTATTATTAGGAAAATAGTTTTGACCTTGTGAGCCTCCTGAAAAGGTCTCAGGGACACCCAGGGGTTCCTGCTCTACTTGTTATTTTTTTTTTTTTTTTTTTTTTTTTTTTTTTTGTTGCTGTACGTGGGCCTCTCCTGTTGTGGCGTCTCCCGTTGCGGAGCACAGGCTCCGGACGCGCAGGCTCAGCGGCCATGGCCCACGGGCCCAGCCGCTCCGCGGCACGTGGGATCTTCCCAGACCGGGGCACGAACGCACGTCCCCTGCATCGGCAGGCGGACTCTCAACCACTGCGCCACCAGGGAAGCCCTCTACTTGTTATTTTAATCTTTGCAGAAGGGTTATTTGGAAATATTTTAACTGCACAAACAAAGTTAGACTGCTGAAAACAATGATTAGATGTTCAGTCTACTTTTGTTTTGAGCTTAATGCACAGCCTGTACTGTGCCCAGCATAACGGGTCATGTTATTGTGCATTTCACAGTACCCACAGGAAAAAAACAATGGACCAAAGGTGCCTGTGGAGTTGCGTGTGAACATCTGGCTGGGCTTAAGTGCTGTTGAGAAGAAGTTCAATAGCTTCGCAGAAGGAACATTCACCGTCTTTGCTGAAATGGTACATTTAATGACATCACTCTTTTCCTCTTTGTGTGGGAGTACTTTACTTTTCATCCTAAGGGAAAATATTCAGATGTCAAACCAGCCACCCATAATCGCTACCTTTTAAAACCCCACATTCAAGGGCCCTTAACAAAGGGGGTAGGGAAAGATTGACTGGAGGTCTACACTGGGACACCCCAGAGTGATTCACACACAAGCAACCCAGGAGTGAGGACGCTTGAGAGGTGCCGACCTTGAGAAGCCTGATTGGGGTCTGGAGTGGTTTTTTTTTTAATTGAAAATATAGTTGATTTACAATATTGTGTTAATTTCTACTCTACAGCAAAGTGTCTGGAGTCTTTAAACCACAGAAGACTCAATCCTCAGTTGGGGAAGCCTCAGAGGGGTTTGCCCAAGGGCAAAGAAAATGCTGCCTGGATACTTGAAAAACAATAGAGATAATTTGTAAATCCTTCACTGAGTTAAAAATCCATTTAGCTAATTAGAAATCTCATTAGAGTTAAACCAATGAAAATAATTTTCACAAACTTTTACAGCTAAAAGTGGCATTAGTTGGATTTTTTTTACTGAAAGTACTTATTGTTGTAAATTTATTAGATATATTCAGTGGGTCTCTTCTGACAATTTTCAGATGAGCTCCATTCTTTTACAGATAGGCCTTCATGCTCAAATAATTGGGGAGAAGACTATCTTCATTCTAGCTAATTTGTAATTGTGTTTCTGCTGCCCACCACTATGCCTGACCACTGGTTTAGGATTGTGGTTCTGATGTGCTTGCTGGGCAAGAAAACCCATGGCCATCTTTTAGTTTTGCTTTTTTAAATTTAACAGTGCCTGGCACATAGTAGGCTCCTATAAATATTTATTAAATAAATAAATGACGACAGAATTCATCCATCCATCCATCCACCCATCCAAGCTTTTAGGGAGTGGTGGCTTTATGTCGGGCACAGAGGCAGAGGCTGAAGATGATGAAGCAGCCAAGCCCTGTCCTCAAGGATCTCAAAATCTATCACAATGATAAAACTGGGTGTCTTGTTAAAAAGAATCCCACCCCGAGGACTGTGATTCTGTAGCTGAGTTAGGGATTAGCACCTGCAATGTGGGTGGATACAGGGCATTGCGGTCCACTTTGAGAAGCAGTGAAACCCATGGGAAGCACAAAGTCCTTAGGATGCAAGCTTTGAAGTGCGACTGGAGAGAAATAGAGGGTGGGCTGGAGGCCTCAGGGGAGGTCCTGAGTCACAGATGTTGATGGTCAGTCATCTGGGTGGTGTGGAGGGGGTATCAGAGCACATGTGGGAGGGGCTCGCTTCTGCCCTCCTGTGGGATTTCTTGGCATCCACCTGCCCTACAGCTCTGTGGCTGGGGCCCAGAGAAGCTAGCACTGAGCAAGGAACAACCCTTCCTCTGTTTCCCACTTCCACATCCTTCCTTGCATAGAGCGAACTCTAGTTTCAACAGGTGTAGAGATGATCCACCCATTTTAGTTGTTTTGCATGACTCTAGTTTCTCCAAATTCTAACAGCCTCTGAGTACCAGAAGGAGCACATTAATGACAGTAATGGAAATTTCACTGGTTCTTGCCTTCCTGGGCTAATACCAGACCTCAGTTCTCTTCAAAAATTCCCCCCCCCCCAATTTCTGGAGGTCTCACTAGTGCTGTCTTAGACATTGCTCTGAGCTTTAGGCACAAGGGGCTGTGAGACTTGGGGGCACATGCATGGCTTCTTTGGTTTCCAAGTGACAAGGACACAGAGTGGAGGAGCAGTTCCTGCCACTTCTACTTGGAAGCCAGCATGGCTGTAGTATAATCCAGGTGAGGACCTTGGCATGGACAAGAGGGCAGCAGCAGCAGTGGAGATGGGAGCCTCATGTGGCTTTGAGGCCTTTAACTAGCAGCTGTGGGGCGGGACCATTAGCACACGTGAAGCACCTCAGAGACCTCCAGTTTCCTCATCAGGCCCCTGCCCAAACTTCTTCCATCATCCTTCAGCCAAAAACTCCCCTGCTGCTATGCAAATTGTCTTCTCAGTGAGCTCATCAGCAGACAAACAAAGATATCAGCTTGGACCCAAACAGAGACTCTCACCACTGGCAAATCTCAACCCTCTTTATGGTTGACATAGTGAAAAACAGACCATTGTAGATTTTATAAATTCTATCTTAGAAAGGAATGCCCTGTAAACCTGGGTCTGCCATTGCCACAAAACCTGCTTCCAGAAAGGTCTTGGTCTACTCACCATACTCCAGAGGGGATGAAGGCTCAGAATTTTTAGGCCACATAAAAGCTGGGTGCTAAAGGACCTTCTGCCCAGGAAATGTACCATTAATTATAATATTGTTTCTGTGGGGAAATGTGCCCAACTTCTCGGCAGCAGACTTATACATAAAGTTTTAGAAGACTACATGTTCATAAATTGAGGACTTTTGTAGGTATCTAAAAGATTAGGTTTGGAGCACTATTTGGAGCCATTGAAAATAATGGTAGAAACAACTAGCATGATATATCAATGTTTACAAAGCACTTTCACAATCATTTGTACATTTGAACTTCAGAACAACCCTATGAGAAAGGTAGTATTATCCTCAGTTTACAGATGAGAACACTGAGTCTTAGAAAGATGAATGATTTACCGAAGTTGCATAATCAGCAACAGCACAACTTAGGTTTCTCTCCATATATACCTTCTGAATATAAAGCTTTTTCACTTTTCCTCATTGTTTAGCCTAGGTCCTAGATGGACTTGAAAATTTATGTGTTGGCTTTATTTCTTGCTCCCTGATGATGTTTCTCCAATTTCTTTTTAATAGTATGAAAATCAAGCTCTTATGTTTGGAAAATGGGGCACTTCTGGATTAGTGGGTCGTCATAAATTTTCTGATGTCACAGGAAAAATAAAACTCAAGAGGGAATTCTTTTTGCCTCCAAAAGGCTGGGAATGGGAAGGAGATTGGATAGTTGATCCTGAAAAAAGGTAAGTTTTTCATTTTCTGAGAAAAAGGATGGTAATGAAGTCTTTTCCTTAGAAATTGCTAAGTGAATCTTCTCCATCATCATTCTTGATCATATTTACATAACACCCACTGAGCAGAAGTAAGTCCACAGAAACTCACAGAAACTTGAAAGATGTTGTCAATGTCCCATAATAAAACAAAAAAGTATTAAAAGCACCTGGTACTATTATTGAGAACTTATGACATGTGAATGTGTGAAGCAGTGGGCTAAACACACGCATCATCTTACTGAATCTGGATTGCAGTCCTACAAGATAGGTGGTGTCAGAAATCATGAGGAGTCTGAGATTTTTATCCTACTTGTAAGCTAGCAAGGTCACCTGCCACAGTTTCGTGGATGTTGGCAGGAGACACAAGACTCCTAAAGCAGAGACAAAGGAGTCTATTGCCCATAGCAAATAGTAGTGTCAGAGTATCAACATTTGCTCCTGTTCTCCAAGCCCCAATGCCCACAGGGTGACAAAAAGAGGGCCAGGTGACACTTGCACATGAAGTGGATTGTATAATAGGAAAGGAACCCTGAGCTTAGGGCACCTGAATCCTTTATAATGGGTAGGTAGTAAGCATGCTGGCCCTTTGCTCTGGAGAGAAACACTATGTCTTCCGAGGTTGTTCCTCATATAAACATCCTTGAGAAGATAGTCTGTAACAAAGGTCATGGAGCCTGTGTTTAGACTCACAAAGAATTATCTCCCAACATAAAATAGTATTATCTCCACTTTACAGATGAAACTGAGACCTAGAGGGACTAAGTCACTTGTCCAAAGGCACACAGACTGTGGGTGAGTGGTGTAGACAGGGCTAGAACCCAAATCTAGCCTGGGCACCAAAACCAGCTCTCAACTGTTATGCTGGAATGTCTGCAGGAAACAGTAGAGGGCATCATTTAAGTGGATGAATTGTATGGTATGTGAATTATATGTCAAAGGCTATTATTAAACAGGAAGAAAGAAACAGTACAGGGGGCAAGCATGTGTCCCCTGGAGTCTGGAGGAAATGAAAGCCTGGTTTCTACGTGTTGCCAAAAGCACTGGAACCAGAATGCCCTCTTTTCTCCAGCTCAGGACAGTGTACTTGTGTTTGGAGGAAACACGCTTGTGAAGTTGGATTTTAAGACCTTAAACTAGAGTTTGCTCTCTCTGTCCACATTTGTTTCCCATAATGACACAGGATTAGGGAAGGAAGGAAAGAAGTGTGCTGGGTCTGGTCTGTTAAGACCCAGTGTCTGCACATGATTGCTTTTAACCCATGACAGCTTGCTTTGGATGGAGTTGGGGTTGCTGGTGAGGGGAAGGGAAATGGGATTTCAATTGGAAAGAAGGAAGGAAGGTTAGTGAGGGCAGGGAAAGGCCAGGGGAATTGGGACTGGAAAAGCAGGTCAGAGCCTGTCGGAGCTGGATGGGACCCCATAGGTGGCAGCCAGTTCTGTTCTCCTTCTCTGGGGCCCAGAGAAGTGACGGACAAGCCCAACTGATACAAAGGGTGGGAACTTCCTGTTTTCTGATTTCTTTCCAGTGCTTGATTCTAGGGAAGGATACAGCAGGGGAAAGAGGTAGAGACAGTAAAAGGGAAAAAGAAACCTCACTTGAGTGGATACCTGGCAGAAGACTTAAGTCAAAGTTGGAACCTCTGTACTTTCTTCTCTGGGTTGTCAAAATAGTTCCAAATCCAAGAGGAAAATTGGCATGGCAGGGAGTCAGTATGGATTTCTCAAGTGCCCAAATGGACTTTGGAGTCTTAAATGACCTGGTTTGGCTGTCATCCCTACCTAGGAACTATCCAGAAAATGTAAACTCCTCCCTTCAGTTTGTGTTACGTAGACCAAGCAAGCCATGAGTAAAAGTTTCCACACTAGGCCCCAGGAGACCGTCTCCATTCCATTTTTTAAAATAGGTAGAAAGAGGGAAGATGACTCTTTATTCTTTTGAACTGTTAGCCAAGAGTCTTGCTGAGAAAATGCTGAATGGCCCTGACCTGACACAGAAACAGAAGACTGGTCCCTAGAAGAAGCTGCCCACAATGCTGTTTTCCCAGTCCCCACCCTAATTACTGGGCAGGAGCAACTCTGCTAATTTGAAAAGTTCTCTGTAATTTAGGGCTCATTGTTCCAGCGGCCCCCCTTCAAAGGAATGTCAAAAGCTATTAGTACAAAGAAGAGTTTGGAGTGGAGAACCCAACGGGGTAGGGCGAGGAGGGAACGGGGGCCACCCCCAGGGTGTAGATGTCTCCCCGCCATTGGAAATAGATGGGGTGGTCGGTGACCACCTTTGGTAATGTTTCTCCTTTGGTAACGTGAGCCTCCTGTCCCTCAGCTTGCTGACCGAGGCGGATGCGGGTCACACAGAGTTCACAGATGAATTGTATCAGAACGAGAGTCGCTACCCCCGGGGCCAGTGGAAGCCAGCAGAGGACACCTACACGGATGCGGTGAGCACAGCTCCGGGGTATAAGCCCTCCTGAGTGAGCTGGGAGAAACCATCGCTGGATCACCAACCACAAGGCGGAGCTGCCTGGTCCCTTCTGCTCCATCTCATGTCATAAAGCTTTCCCTTTATAACTGGAGCCTCCAAAGCGCATCTGTAATTGATTCCTATAGGAAAGACATGGGGCCTATTTAACTAGATGTTGGTACATGGTAAAGTCTGGGTTGTGAAATTTTTTTTACTATATTTATTATGGAACTAGTTTTTAAAATCATAACAGATTGAATGCTCATGTCTTTAGAATAGTCAAACAGCATAAAAGGAAATTAAAAGTAATTCTTCTCCCTGATCCATATCCCATCCCCACCCCCAGAGATAACCATTGAACCACTGATAGCAGTTTTCTGTTCCTATACAAATATATAACTTCTTTTTTTCCCCACCTGAATAGAGTTGTATTATATGCACAGTTCTGCAACTTGTATTTTTCACATAATATATCTAGGACATCTTTTGATATCAATACATATAGATCTATGAGCCATTTAAAAAATTCCTACAGAGTGTTTTATTATATGTACCCCTCTATAATTTATTTAACTAATCCTCTCCTTGTGGATATTCAGGGGTTTTCCCCCCAGTCTTTGTTTTTTATAAACAATGTGACAATGAACATCCTTATACATACATTCTTATTCACTTATGAAAGTTTATCTGTAGGAGAGGCACCTGTTGGCTTGGTCAAGGTTTCAATGCATATAAAAATTTGACAAATATTGGCAAACTACTTTCAAAGAGGTTGTACAAATTTATATTTCTAGCAATAGCATAGGGGATTGTTTTTCTAGACACCCTCCCACTTTAACATCTTTGTCAGTACATGAATAGATGGTATCCTGTCGTTATTTCAATTTTCACACTCTTAAAGTGAAGCTGACTATTTTTCTATGTTTACGGACCTCCTTTATTTCCTTTACTATGAACTTTTTTCATAACTCTGTCAGTTTCAATGCAGAACTTAAGTCAATATTTCATGTAAACTTTGCTCAGTCTTACATGATTAGCATCTACAACCTCCTGTAGCATTACCCCATTCTTGAAAACATGTGGTTTTCATGCTTTATCCATCTCTGATGGGTTCTCTGCAATATAACCCCTCATAAAGAGTTGCATCATTTCATAACATTAAGTTGAACCATATGAAATTGCTGATATTTGATCATTTTTGACCTACAAAAACAATTTCCCATGGTTTAACATAACATATTCCCTAATAGTGGAAGCAGAAAGTATTCTTTAAAAATCTAGTTATTGTTCAACAATCGTGTATAAATAAAGATTACGGCTTTTTCTGAGAAAGATTGATGTGTATGATGGTATTGAAATGAGTGAGTCTATAGTTAAGTGTGAGGAATTCTATCTCACCTTTGCATCTTATTTAACACACTGTGGCTTCTTTTTCTCTCTTTTTTTTTTTTTTTTTAAGAACGGTGATAAAGCAGCATCACCCAGCGAGCTCACTTGCCCTCCAGGTTGGGAATGGGAAGATGATGCATGGATCTATGACATTAATCGTGCAGTGGATGAGAGAGGTAACATTTCAGACCTATTACCTGACCAGGGACCCTCCAGCAATGCCTTGGTTAAAG
The DNA here is from genome assembly GCF_949752795.1 of Hyperoodon ampullatus. Classification (NCBI taxonomy): domain Eukaryota; kingdom Metazoa; phylum Chordata; class Mammalia; order Artiodactyla; family Ziphiidae; genus Hyperoodon; species Hyperoodon ampullatus. The sequence goes on from NW_027640854.1 coordinate 152,207, forward strand.
TCAGGTTTCCTTGGGAGGGAGGAGTCTCACGCCCCTTCGTCTAAGATGACCAGGTCAGGTGGTGTTACCTGTGACTATTCAGACGCAAAATCTGAAGGACAAGCAACTACTTGGACAGGTGCAGGGTGGGGTCTGTCAAGAATGAAAGATACAAAGTAACAGGATGCCGGGTGGCTGGACTTTGAGATGCCGGGGATCCAATGAGAATTTGGGAGGGGACTGGAGTTTGGAGCTTCTCTAGTCTAACCACAGCATATCCTCCCTGGGAACATCACACTCGGGACCCCTAGCTCAGAAAGAAGAACTGCAAAATGCCTTAAAAGTCACCCTACTCAGCAATAATGCAGATTATTGACATAGCTTCTGGTAATGATATTTATCCTTTTGTTTAAAAAAAAAATTATTTATTTATTTATTTTGGCTGCATTTGGTCTTCGTTGCTGTGCACGGGCTTTCTCTAGTTGTGGTGAGCGGGGGCTACTCTTTGTTGCGGTGCGCGGGCTTCTCATTGCCGTGGCTTCTCTTATTCTGGAGCACGGGCTCCAGGCTCACGAGCTTCAGTAGTTGTGGCATGCGGGCTCAGTAGTTGTGGCTCTCAGGCTCTAGAGCGCAGGCTCAGTCAGTAGTTGTGGCGCACGGGCTCAGTTGCTCTGCAGCATGTGAGATCTTCCCAGACCAGGGCTCGAACCCATGTCCCCTGCATTGGCAGGCAGATTCTTAACCACTGCACCACCAGGGAAGTCAGATATTTACCCTTTTCTACAAATAGTAATCTAAAGTTAAATGAACTAGAACATTTAGAATTATCAAGAGAGAAAATTTGACTTTTAAATTTCTTACAAGAGGGAATAGTACACACGAAAGAACTAGCATTGATAAGGAAGGTTTCAAATAGATTATGTTTCTTGATGATCTTGATGCACACACCGGGCCTTTTAATAATAGTTAGTTTTTTGAGTGCAAACTATATGCTAATCATGGTCCTAGTGCTTTGCATACATTATTTTGATTAATTCTTTTGAAAAAGGTATATTTTACCTTTCTGCTGGGGAAATTGGACCATCAGCAGGTTTACTAACTTGCAAGAAACTTTAAAAGTAAACAGCCCCCATGTAGTGATGCAGGGGTTTGAACACAGGCTGTTGACTACACAGGCCATGCCCTTCATCACTGTCCCCAGATGCCTCTTGCATTGTGCTTTACTCTTAGATGCACTCAATTACCATGAATGACTGGAAGTAGAAACATGGAGGAGAACCCCAGGGTCGCAGAGGAAGCTTCTTGAAGAGGGATCCAGGGGAATGGGGCTGTATTCAGTTTGGCTGATGGCAGCAAAGTGATAGGAGCAGTGGCGTTCAGTCATGACAGTGGAGAATGTTGCGGAGCAGAGAGTGACCAAATGACTCCTGGAACTTTATTTGGCAATCTGACAAGTGCATCTCTCTTGGATAACCATTCACAACCTCTGTTCCAGGCTGGGAGTATGGAATTATCATTCCTCCTGATAATAAGCCCAAATCCTGGGTTGCAGCAGAAAAAATGTATCATACTCATAGACGCCGAAGGCTGGTCCGAAAACGCAAGAAAGATTTAACACAAACCACTGCAAGTACTGCAAGGGTAAGAGGAGCAGTGGGAGGGAGCTGGGGGCTCCACCTTCCAGACCACACAGAACCACGGTTAACTTGGCGACTTCTACAGGAACCATTTGCCAGTCAAGGGCCTGATGCCCTGCTCAAGGGTTATAAAAGTGTATCCCCACCCCAAACCTGCTGTTTTAGGAACTCTGGGGGTGGAGCCCAGCATTCCGTGTTTCAGTAAGTCTTCCAGGTGATTCTGAAGCAGGCTAAATAATGAGAACCACTCAAGAGGCAGTACTAGAAACAAATTATTTTGGTAACATAATGTAGTAGTGGCAATAGCTCAGGACTTGGAACAAGACACCTGAGGATTCAAATCCTGGCTTCATTTCCTTTCTCATCTGCAAAATGGATATAATATGCATCTAATTAGGGTATTATAGGCTTAAATGGAATAATAATAAATTGAGTGGAAAAATAATACTCAGAACAATCATAAGTGATATGTTCTGTGTGCTTTTTGTGATGGTAGGTACTGAATATACATCATCTCCCATCCACAAAATCTGCATTTTTATCCTCATCTTACAGACAATGTTCACAGAGGTGAAATGGATTTGCTTTAGGCCATGTGTCTAGTAAGTGATAGAGTGTTTGAACCCAGGCTAAGGTCATTCCAAATACGACCTCTTTCTATTCCACAAAATGCCTGACTCATAGCAGATGTCATGAAGTGCCTTTTTATTAGATAGTGAGCTTTTTGGTACTTCTAAGGTTCCAAAGCTCAGGACCTTGTTCCTAATAAATAATGGAGTAGAATGAGTGAGCTAATGAATGAATATTTGTTTTGCAATCATCCTTATCCTGATAGGGTGAGAAGTTTCTAGAGGCACTTGACTCCCTCCTTCCACATGAGAGCACCGAGGTGAAGTGGAAAGAACACTGAGCCACCAGTCAGAAGACCAGAAATATGGCCCAGTTCTATTCTACCAAAGAGTATTGTTGAGACTGAGATCATGCTCCCTAACCTGCCTCACTCCTGGCTGCATAAAATATTTTGATGTCACTAGTAATACTGCCAGAAGGTCAATTACAAGATTGTCCTTGACCTGGGTTTTCTGTTTATTCAAAGTTGAAAAAAATAACCCCTACATGGAACTCTTACTTCTGAGATCATAAATATTATTCAGTATTATTTTACATCTACTAAATCTAGTCATACTTTTAAGATAGTTACATAAAATTTCCACCACTGAAATGTCAGCTACAGGAGGGCAAGGACCCTGTCTTTTTCTTCACTGCTTCCTCAGCTCTTAACCCAATACCACACTTAGAGTTACTGAATAAATTGAAAAAAAAAAAAAAAACACTGAAAACTGAGATAATTATATATAGTTTTTAAGATTAAAAGTGCTATCGTTGTTAGATAGTAGTTATTACAGAAGTAATATACCCTGATTTACTTATTAGCTATAGAAGCTATTACCTTAGACAAGACACTTAAACCCTAGGGAGGGTGGTATCGTTTTTTTCCCTCTATATATAAGATGGACATAATAATATTTTCCAAACTATATCGTAATGGCAATGTTCTTATGAGCTAATGAAGTGAGGAAATAGAAAGCAATTTGGAAAAGAATCCATTTGCTTTACCCATTCCCTCATGCTGCCCCCAACCCCTGCTACCAAGTCTGAATAAGGTGCCCCTCCTGATGGTACAGCCACCACTCATTTCATTTCATCTCATCTCATTTCACTTTCCTTGCCTGCTTATCTCTCTCTATCCCCCCAGTCCATCAGCTCTGCAAGGGCAGAGAGCCTGTCTATTTTGTTCTTTGTTGTATCCCTGGCTCCTAGCCCAGTACTTTGGCACAGAGTAGATTTTCAATATGTATCTGTTGATGGATCACATAATCTGCTTTATCAATATAAGGAATATTGTTATTATGATTATTATCATTAAATGTTTTACTTCTATTTTAGGCCATGGAAGAAGTTAAAGACCAGGAGGGCTGGGAATACGCTTCTTTAATTGGCTGGAAATTTCACTGGGAACAGCGTAGTTCAGATACTTTTCGCCGCAGATGCTGGAGGAGAAAAATGGCTCCTTCGGAGACGCATGGCGCAGCTGCCATCTTTAAACTTGAAGGTGCCCTTGTAAGTAATAAATAGCCAAAATTCAAATCATATTTGCAGAGGGAAAATACATGAGTGTTGGATATAATACCATCGACTCCAATACTGTAAGACTGCACATAATTTGGGAGAAAGCTGCACATCCTAGGTGCTCAATAATTTTTGTAGAATGAATAGACCATTCACATATGAAAGGTTCTAAGAAGCACGTTTAATATTATTTCCTCTAGCCTTTTCCACGTATATCTGTTCCAAAACATTTGCTGCAGGTGACATCTGTTAACATCCCTTTGGATCATACTTCGGAAACTACAACTGTTCAACAAACAAAGAAAGTTAAATATGCAGATATGAGGGGAAGGAAAACAGAAGGATGCTTACAGAATTGGAGAACAATTCATATGGAAGCACAATAAAAAGGCAGAGAAGAAAAAAGCACAAAGGTGGAAGGAATTAATAAGAAAATGGTCATGGTTGACTTAAAACAATGTGGTAGTCAGGGACCATTTTTAGAAATTTGTGTTTGGGGCTTCCCTGGTGGCGCAGTGGTTGAGAGTCCGCCTGCCGATGCAGGGGACACGGGTTCGTGCCCCGGTCCGGGAAGATCCCACATGCCGCGGAGTGGCTGGGCCCGTGAGCCACGGCCGCTGAGCCTGCGCGTCCGGAGCCTGTGCTCCGCAACGGGAGAGGCCACAACAGTGAGAGGCCCGCGTACCGCAAAAACAAAAAAAAAAAAAAGAAAAAAAAAGAAATTTGTGTTTGGACACAACCTATTTTTATATTTCTACACAGTGACCCTTCTCTGTTCTTCTTCCACTGCTCTTTTTCCTCCTCCCTTCCTCTTAATCCACTTATGCATCCTTTATGCTCCTCTTTTTTTTCTTCACGGGCAGGGTTTGGTAAACCTGGCCTTGGTGGGTAGAAAGGCTGGCTTCGACTTCCTGCTCTGTCGCTCTCCTGGGCTTTATTCATCTTTAAAAAATGGAGTGATTGGATGAAGAAAATCTCTTTTAAAAGTGACTGTTCCATTTGTTTGTAATTCTTACCTCTTCGATTGTTTTTAGGCATTGTTAATTGGTTTTCCTGACTCTTATTTTAGGGTGCAGATACTACCGAGGATGAAGATGAAAAGAGTGTAGAAAAACAGAAACACAGCGCCACTGCTGTGTTTGGAGCAAACACTCCCATTGTTTCCTGTAATTTTGACAGTAAGTTTTAAACATGTATTTGTGTTTTTCACTTCTATGACGTTCATCTCAAGGAAACTCTTTGAATTCACCAAATATGATAGATAAAAATCCCTTTATGCAAATGTGACTTTCATTTTCATTACTTGATGGAGACGATTTTAAAAATACAGTTTTCAAAATTATATTTGGGGTAGAGGGTTGTCAAATCATTGACTTCAACATAATCTGTCTGATATGTACTCATGCTACCTATTAAGCTCCCGCAAAAGATTATTCTAATTGGAAAAAATGTTCAAAAAGTTAAGGTTGGTTTCAATGATAACCTTCAGGAATTTTGGAAGCAGACCTACTCTAATAATAATAGCAAATATTCATATAAGTCTTAGCATGTGCCAGGCACTCTACATATATTAACTCATTTAATTCTTATAACTACCCTAGAAGGTAAGTACTATTACTGTTCCCAGTTTTACAGGAGGAAACCAAGTGCAGAAAGATTAAATAACTTGACCAAGATCTTATAGCTTGTAAGCACTACAGACAAGATTTGAACTCAAGTAGTCTGGTTCCCAGAATCTGCGTAATGAATCAAAATGCTCTCCTGCCTCTCAAATTATGTGTGTTTGCAGGGGCAGGGAGGGATGGCAGCATAGTGGGAAGGGTCGTATATGCATTAATCTAATAATGATAAGGAGTATAAAGTCTTTGGAATATCAAAGAAACGTTTAGCAGAAAACTGTTTCCTAGATCTGGTGCTGAAATAGTCTGGAAAGCCCTATTTCTATAACTCCTAGAGACCAAGTGTCATTTTAAAGGTCGGCGATGACAAGCAGTACCCTAAATCCAGGTAGTTTACACCAGGAGTATGTTCTCCTGATTGACACACTTGCATTGAGCTTCCTGTAGTACTTTTTAAATAAGTTTCATTTTGCAGGAGACAGAACTACTTTGGGAAGACGTGTCATCACCACTGTATATGTGTTCTTTACCGTGGGGAAGTAGATTTGGGTAACCCATTTATCTGAAACATATATTATCTCCAAATAGAAATACAGTGTTCTGTTTCTTGTAAGTAACCTCCATCCTGTTCTTTTTAGGAGTCTACATTTACCATCTGCGTTGCTATATCTATCAAGCCAGAAACCTCATGGCTCTAGACAAGGATAGCTTTTCAGGTAAAGGGAAAAAGTCTCCATCTCACATGTTATTACACAGCAGGCTAGCTTGATTCTGCTTTTCATCAAGTGGATGCTTTGAGTTATTTCTCACAACAACAAAAAGCCTTTCTGTATTGAGAGTAGTTTGATATGCATGAAGTCAATTGCTCAGTCATTAGATACTTGCTGAGTATGCCGAGCATGGTTGCTGAGTGCTGGAGAAGATTCATGGTCTTTTAATACTAATAATCATTAATTGATTAAGTGATTTAAAAAACACCTTAAGAAAAGCAGTTTCTGCTTTCTGTTTATAGCTGTGTTTTTACCCCTGGGCTCTTGGGTTAATTGGTAAGTCCTCACCTTTATAGATATATTTTTTGTAGCTCTCTTAAGTTGACAAAAAGATCACCAGATCACCCATTCCCCTTTTCAGTCCATCTTGACCTCCTCTGCTGCCTGTTCCCCAATTCCCAGCACCATTAAACCATGAGGCTTCATCACCCCTCACACTGACACCCCAACTGCTTTTGTTGCCTTTGGACTGGTTCTAAGAGGAAGGTTCTGGGCGCCTGCTGCTGGGGGATTTGTGCTGTTGCTAGTGGGACCATGAGTAGTTCCTGGGCTCCCTGGGCTGTAGGGGGAGCCTTCTACTTCAGGACCTGAAGGCCATCAGAGCTTCCCTGGGGCTTCTATGGAAACAGCTCTAAGAGCAGTTACCTGACACTCCAGCATGCTTACATCAATTGCGAGGTATGTTCCGAGCACTACTATTAACCAACATATGTGAATGGTTTCCTTTTCTCACGAATTAAAGCAGATTCAAGGTTATCTCTGTAATACACATCTCCAAAATGGTTTTTGAAGACATTTTTGAATATTCACCACCAGGGGGCACTCAATCATTGAAAGTCAAAGTTAATTTCTCGATTCAAGTTGCGTAAAACTCTAAGCACATTCCTTGCAGTTTGAGATAAAAGATACATCATCAGGACAAAAGCAAGGAATCCCATTCATAAGATGCTGCAATGCTAAAAGCCAAGCACCCTTTTAGCTTATGCAAAAGCTTCAAGTTAGACAGCAGGGTATTGCTCAGACAGGTCAGCTCCCAAGCAATTGCAAAAAGGTTTGGTGAAATTATTTAGCATGGAGGAGAAATGGATTACTTCTTTTTTTTTTTCCTTATCTTTTTTCAGCTTTATTGAGATATAGTTGACAAATATAGTTGTAATATATTTAAAGTGTACAACGTGGTGATTTGATATATGTACACATTGTGGAAGGATTTCCACAACATTCATCGTCTCTCATATTTACCTGTTTTGTGAGTGTGTGAGAACACTTAAGTTCTACTTTCTTAGCAAATTTCAATTATACAATACAGTGTTAGCTGCAGTCACCATGTTATACATTAGATCCTCAGACCTTATTCATCTTGTAGGTGAAATGTATACCCTTTCACTAACTTCTCTCAATTTCCCCTGCCCCCAGGCACCCTGACAGCACCATTCTACTGCCTGTTTCTATGAGTTTGACTTTTTTTGTTTGTTTCACATATAAGTGATACCATGTAGTATTTGTGTTTCTCTGTCTGGCTTATTTCACTTAGCATAATGCCCTCTATGTTCATCCATGTTGTCACAAATGGCAAAATTTCCTTCTTTTTTAAAGCTGAATTATATTTCATAGTGTGTATCTATCTATCTCTCTATATTTTTTTCTTTACTCATCTATAGGTTGGCTTTCATTTCTTTGGTGGTTTACTTTGCTGCACAGAACCTTTTTTAGTTTGATGTTGTCCCACTTGTTTATTTTTGCTTTTGCTGCCTTTGCTTTTGGTGTCAAATTCAAAAAACCATAGCCAAGCCAGTGTCAAGGAGCCTACCCCTATATTTTCTTCCAGGAGTTTTACCATTTCAGACTTCAGCCATGGCCCACTGTTATTCTTTTTTTCTGTTTTAGATCCATATGCTCATGTCTCCTTCCTTCATCGAAGTAAAACCACCGAGATCATCCACTCAACCCTGAATCCTACATGGGACCAAACGATTATATTTGATGAAATTGAAATTTATGGGGAACCCCAAACAGTCCTACAAAACCCACCCAAGGTTGTCATTGAACTTTTTGACAATGACCAAGTGGTAGGTAATTGAGAATTTCTAAGATGGCTAGGGAAATGATGGAGATTTATAGGGATGTTTGTCAGGGAATTTAAGGATTGCTTGTTTCTCTAGGGCAAAGATGAGTTTTTAGGACGAAGCATGTGCTCTCCTCTGGTGAAACTAAACTCAGAAATGGACATCACACCCAAACTTCTCTGGTACCCAGTAATGAATGGAGACAAAACCTGTGGGGATGTCCTTGTAACTGCAGAGCTGATCCTGAGGCACAAGGTACTTACTGAGTTCTCACTCATCTGTTTTTTCAGAGTAGCCAATCAAAACACTTGTTAACAACTCCAGGCACTATTTACTTGAACTAAAGGGAGGCATTGACATTTCCATGTTTGTTTCACAGGATGGCTCCAACCTTCCCATTCTTCCCTCGCAAAGGGCACCAAATCTGTACATGGTCCCCCAGGGCATCAGGCCTGTGGTTCAGCTCACTGCTATTGAGGTATGCTGCTCACTCTGTTTTATTGATCAACTCAAATGGATGTGGCTATAGAAATGGAATCTTTCGTATAGGAATGGAATCTTGCTGCATCTTCTCTTGCTGTCTCCAATTTCCTATAGAATTTGTCTAAAAAATTGAAATATTCATGGAAATAGAATGCTTGTCAAAGCAATAAAAACAGGTCAATCCCAACATTCCTGAGGGAATCTAGCATTCCCATTTACTGGGAGCCAGTGGATTTCTAACTTTCCTGTGTCACCTGGAGAACTGGGAGAGAGGAGACAGACTCAGAGCAGCGTGTCTTTATGTGCAGAGAAAAGGGGACCTCAGCGGGAGGTATAGGGAGGGAAGGGAGGAATGAGAGACGCTGACATGTCAGACAGAGCAGATACAGAAGGAAGGAGCCTGATGGACAGCATCCTGCCTACTATTGAGGGCTCTCCCTCTGTTCGGTCAAGCAGGTGTTACCTGGAGATTTCCATTCTTGGGGTCTTGCTAAGACGGAGGCAGATGACTTTAAACAACAGCTCTTATTTTTTACTTAGTGCCTGCATGTCAGTCAGTCCCTGTGTTAAGAAGTTTACACTTGATCCTCAGAATAACCCATGATAGGTAATGCTCTCAGCCCCGTCTGCAGATGAGACAGAGAGGTTACTAACTGGCCAGAGTTCTCAGAGCTGTGATACCGCGCAGCCAGGATTTGATCCCTGCACCCTTATCCCCTCTGCTTTTTAGCAGCTCAGGTAGGAGAGGTAAATGGGCAAAACCGCTTTCTCTGTATGACCTCCAGGTTTTCTAGAGTGACATTCTCAGAGATTTGAGGCAAATCTGTACAAGTCAATCTTAAAGAATTTACCAGTTATTAAGACAGGATTTTTCCTTTTGAATATTATTTTTAATATGCTGGGTTTCCTTCCCTTCTCTTTACGTTGTTTTCTTAGATTCTAGCTTGGGGCTTAAGAAATATGAAAAACTACCAGATGGCTTCTGTCACCTCCCCCAGTCTCGTTGTGGAGTGCGGAGGGGAAAGGGTAGAATCAGTGGTGATCAAAAACCTGAAGAAGACGCCCAACTTCCCCAGTTCTGTTCTCTTCATGAAAGTGGTACTGTATCAAGACTCCGTAATAGTTCATGTCTGTTGAATAGCTGAATCGTACTTGAAAATGAATATATACAAATCACACACATATTTTATATATATATATATTTCCAAAGTCTGTAGTTTATGTATTTCCAGTCTGACAACAAATAGAAAAACCCTGCCTTGCAGACAGCTTGTCAGTGACTTTCCCCCCTTAGATTCTCACACTGTAATGATGGTTTCTTAAAGCCTCAAACAACCCCAGGGACACAGAAGTATCTATGAGCAATACTAATGTATTTCTCCAATAAACTTTCTATCTAGTCAGCTCTCTGTAACAGGCTCTTGGTCAATCCCCCAAGAGCGGAATATTAACCCGCAGGCCCTGCAGGTGTACGTGGACCGGAACCCTCTGGATAGTGACTGGCTGGCTGGGCAAGGGCAGCTGCGGGGTGATGGGGCCATGTCCTAAGAGCCCATGACTGTGCCCTGCCTCCAGGTGTCCCTGGGTTGGTGCCACTTCGTTCCATCAAAGTTACCCTCTGGTTATTAGAAAGGCAGCAGCCTCAGATCTGGTTCACAGTCCTCCATCATAGACCCTATAATACTTTGGAGCAAGAAGAGGTTACTCTGTCTTTCCGTTTTTAAAGCAGTTAAATCCTTAACTTTTTAAAAAGAAAAAAATCTTTATTTTTTACTCTACTATACAAAGCGTTAAGAAATCAAGGCATTTCTTCAGTTTAATGGGATGGAAGGTCCAGAACCTTCCCATTTCTTTCCCCACCCCAGTCATTTTTCTGCCCTTGGGGTCTCCAGCATACCACTCTTGAACTGTAGGGTCTTGGAGCTTAACTTCTCCAATTACAGATGAGGCAGCTGAGGCCTGGAGAGGGGAACCGCCTTATGCAAGTTCTGTAGTGAGTGCCAGGCCCCGCGTGCTGTGCTGCAGTGACTCTGTCGAGATTGCAGCAGTAGCTACACAGAGCTCGGTGCTGGCTGCATTCACACTCCCTGCATTAAGTCTTCGACCCTGCAGGGCAGGCATTTTCACCCCTCTTACGTGTGCTTTGGAGGAAACTGAGGTGTTAAGTGATTTACCCAAGGGGACACAGCTAGCAAGTGTTTGGCCAGAGTTTGGACTTAAGGTCCCTCCAACTTCAAAGCCAATACTTTTCCCCTTGCGATGCTACAGATGAGCGCCACTTGGAAGCTCTGAGCCAGAATCCCAGAGTGATCCCCTGGGCCACTCTACCCATCCTTGTTCCGTCCCCAGCCCCTTCCCCACCTCCCAAACTCTAGCCTGGAATCTAGCCTCAGTCAGCCGAGGTGAGGAAAGCCACCCAGTTGATCCCAGCTTCTATTCCTGTGTGAAGACGAAGGTGGAAATCATCTGAACCACGCACCAGGCAGACCCGAGACCAGCCCGTGATTCCCCAATCAGACAATGTCACCAAGGCTACCAAATTCCATATAGAGGAACCAGGAGGCATGGAGGAAAAATGAGCATCCCATTTTGGCATTGAACTTCCAGGGCTGAAAGACTCTCAAGCCACAGTTATCTCCCGTGAAGGTTCAGTTTTATCTCGATCTAAATTTTAACTAATTCTAACTAAATGCTGACTTCACATCCTGTTACAGAGCAGAGCCAGGTGCTAAGGTACAGTGCTAAGCACTTCACATGTATTAATTCAGCACCCCTACTTTTATTAAGGAGATCACTGGGACGGAGAAGTGTTCCCTAAGATCATGCAGCTGTCGGTGGCAGAGCCAGGGTTTGATCCCGGCTCGGAGCTCAGGCCCTTCAGCTCCAGGCTGCTTGCCTGGCATGTACATTACTGAACTGCTCGCTGTGGGTCCCAGGGGCTACACCAAATGGGCAGAAAGAGCCTGGATTGGTCCCTTTGGGGGAGTTAATTGGCAAAGCTGCCCTTGTCAGGTCTTAAACAGAAAAGTGACACCTACCTCTGTGACCCCCAGTTCTTGCCCAAGGAGGAATTGTACATGCCTCCACTGGTGATCAAGGTCATCGACCACAGGCAGTTTGGGCGCAAGCCCGTTGTGGGCCAGTGCACCATTGACCGCCTGGACCGCTTTCGCTGCGACCCTTATGCAGGAAAGGAGGACATCGTGCCACAGCTAAAAGGTAAACGCAAGTCTCTAAATAGCATCTTGGGACTTTTCATTCATGTTCAGTTGATTTCATCTTTGCAAACTCTCAAAGTAAGTACTCATTGTCCAGATTTTGCAGATGAGGAAACAGTTTGATTTACAGCACGCTATGTAACTTTCCCAAGGTAATATAGTTAGTAAGTGGCAGAGCTACCCTTGAATCCTGGCCTTGTTTGAGGGGGCCCAGTGCTCAAGCTATTACTTTCTGAATTGTCCTGCTCCTGGATGAACATTCTTTTTTGTATCATCCAGCAGAGAAGGCAAGACAGTGGGTGATTGCAGTTTGCTGTGTTAAGTTTTTTTTTTTTTAATAAATTTATTTATTTATTTATTTTTGGCTGCATTGGGTCTTCATTGCTGCGCATGGGCTTTCTGTAGTTGCAGCGAGCGGGGGCTACTCTTCATTGCAGTGTGTGGGCTTCTCATTGCAGTGGCTTCTCTTGTTGCAGCGCATGGGCTTTAGGCGTGTGCGGGCTTCAGTAGTTGTGGCACGTGAGCTCAGTAGTTGTGGCGTGCGGGCTCTAGAGCGCAGGCTCAGTAGTTGTGTGCACGGGCTTAGTTGCTCTGCGGCATGTGGGATCTTCCTGTACCAGGGATCGAACCTGTGTCCCCTGCATTGGCAGGCTGATCCTTAACCACTGTGCCACCAGGGAAGTCCTGTGATAAATATTTTGATGGGGAAATACAGGGGCCCCTCCGTAAGCACTGAAGGAGTGGGGGATTTTTATTTTAAATTGCTTTCCATCTATTGTCCTGCCTCATTAATGCATCACAGCATTGTTGTGATATAATTTGAAAAATATGATTTCATTGTTATCTATTGAAGAAAAAATAACACCTGCTTGAGTTTAAATTCCTGGCCTTGGGTCACATAATTAATAAGTGATAGAGCAGGGTATAATACTTACTTTTGGGTTCTATACTAAATAATAACTAATGAAGAGCATTTTGCTCTTGTTTATTCAAGAATTACTTGTTTTTTAATTTACCGTGTGCCAGAGACTGTTAGGGGCTGGGGACTGGGTCCCATCCGTGAACAAGATCCCAGAGCCCCTAGGCTCATAAGATTAAGCCCAGCGGAGAATTGACACCCATTCATCTGATCGTTGGTAGCCTCCAAACTGAAACAGATGTCTTCTATTTGAGAGCTGTTCTGCTAACCAGTTCTATTTAATCTTCCATAAGGTTTGGTATTGATTTTATAGAGCCTCTGAAGCTCATCTGCTATGTGGGTCTGAGCATCCTGTATCCCTGATTCAGAGAAGAGAGAAAAAAATTCACAGTCACACTTGAGCAAAACCCTACATGTGTTTATCCATACATTTCCCATGTAAAGCATTTTTGTGCTGAGTTGATGGTGCCTAAAACAGCAACATTTTTATAACATCAAGGATTAATGTAACTGCAGGCATTCTTTTATCTGGGGTTACTTAATGGAGAGAAACTGTTTTCCTAGTGTTTTTCCTATTGCTTTCATGAGAGAAAGTTCTTTGACACAAATATGTGAAATCATGAGGAAGGTACAAATGCTGCAAATTTTCTCTGGCCCTAGAATCGCTTGTGTAGACCTACTTGTGTCTATGGGTCAGGGTTAGGCAGAGGTCTCCTGGTTCGTGATTCTTTGTAGTTAGTGCGAAGTGAGGTCAAGGCTTCAGAAAGCCCCTGAAGAGGAAAATCCTTAAGGTGTATGGGGAGCACTGTGTTCCCAAGGCCAGAATCTGTTATTTTAGATCAATCTGATAGTTTCTTAAAACCAAACTGAGGTAAGAGTTGAGGAATGTACTTGGTTGGCCTAATGTTGGAAGCACACAGAATAACTTTCCTCCTGTCCCCGAGGCTTTGTTTACATGAGGATTGTAAAGTGGAGAAATGATAATATAGGAAGGAACTTGCATGCAGTTGTGTTCCGGCATGCCTGCCCACCTGGCTGTCCCGTTCTGTGTTGCTGCAGTTGTCAGGAGTTGGAGGGGAGCTATCTTGGAAGCCTAGAGACTTCTGATAGATCTGGGGGTGCCACCTGGCAACAGCATAGCAACTGGCGTATCATAGATGCTCAATAAATGTCAGTCTCCTCTGCTTCCCAGGTGTTCCCCTGATCATTTCTCTGACATTCACTAAGGGCCTACTTTGCTCTGGGCTCTGGTATGATGGTTAAAACATAAGCTTTGGGGTCAGACAGACCTAGATTACTTACTTTCACTTGTGATTGTTTAACTGGAAGCAAATGACTTGCTTTCTCTTAGCCTCAGTTTGTTTGTTTTTTAACCTCTATAATGGGTATAATGCCACATATGCACATATTCTACAGGATTTTTGAGGGGTTAAAGGAGATCATGTATGTAAACAGGTTAGCCCACTGCCTGGCACATGGTAGGTGCCTAAAAAATGTGTTTTTCCTTCTCTATGTCCCATACATCAAATGCTGGGTTAAACACAGAGTTCTTTTCGCTTGGCAGAGTTTGTTCTGAGTTCTGCCCTCCTGTTGAATGTCTGGTTGCCTGATGCCTTCTTCCATAAAGGGTAGCTGTACCTCTCATCCCACCCTGTCCCAGGCTGAGGCTTCAGCTCCCCCTTCAGCTGAACCAAACCTGGTGAGCCCAGAGGCTGCTCCTGAGCCCTTGCTCTAACCTCAACATCTGGAGCCACAAATATTCTGGGAATTATTTAAAGCCAGGATGTGTGCCTTTTCCCTCTATGTATACTGTGAGAGCCAAGCTGAATGAGCCACTGCAACTTCAGCCCTGAAATGTGCAACTATTCACCCTGCTTTGCTTTTCTGTATCTTAGAACAGATTCCATGAAAAGGAAGCTCCTTTGGTGTAGCTCCCCCCAGCCCTCATTGCCCCGGCCTCACTCCTACATCCTCTAAAGACATGCGTTGACACAATTCTTTTTTCAGCATTTCCTGTGTACAGGATTGGGCTAATTGTCTAAGATAAAAGAAAAAAATGGGCCATAAAATCCCTTTAAAAATGTCTAAAACTGTATCATATTTTGGGAAAAGCAATGAATTGGGTTATTTTTCTACATTCAGACGTGGTCTTCTCCATTTAGTAAGTCTCATCCAGGAGCAAGCTCTACCTTCCACTGTGTGGCTGTTGAACTTGAACGTGGAGTAGAATGTTCACCACTATATTTTTGTAAGTATCTTAGATTATGAAATTGTCTTGCAGCCTCCTTTTTGTCTACCCCACCCTGCCGGGACGTCGTTATTGAAATAGAAGACACCAAACCATTACTGGCATCAAAGGTAGGCTTCAGAACTGATCATTGGATGATGTCAGTTTTATCTTCCAGGCATCTAAGCATTAGGTGAATTCAGTCAAACAACCATTCAGTGCAACTAAAATAAAATAACAAACCAGCTTATCACGGTAAAAAACCTGAATCGTACACTCATCAGTAGCTACGGTAACATTGTGTGGACTCATGTCCTCTACCCTCAGTCACCCAGGATACTTAAAATATACTCAGACCCGTGCTCCACTCTCCATGAGGGAGAGGGATCTAGACAACAGTAAATTTTAAAATCTCTCCAAGTGGTTCTAATGTGCAGGCAGGACTGAGGACCTTTAGTGTGGACAGTCTGAGTGATATCATTTGCAAGAAAGAGAAATTTCAGGAGCAAATACACAGCACAACATTCAGAAAAGGGATACATGTAGCACACCAGTTTTTTTCCCCTACATGAAACAGAAGTGTCATGGATCTTTAATGACCCTATTTGTCAGTGTATGGGATATCCCCGACTTTTATATTCACTGTGGTTTTCCAAATCAAGAAATTGGTGTAAATGCTCACTCAGGACCCTATGTTAAAACCATTCCAGCCAGTTCGACAAGAAGGAGAGGGAAAAAAAAAGTTCCCAGCCCAGAAAAAAGAAAACATCAAATATCTCCCCGTTTCTGTTGGCATTCACGATGGACTTTCACAGCATGTTTTAATGTGCAAACTGGCCGAAAAGTGCACATGATTGCACTTTAATGTGTTATGTCCATAAACAGTGCCTTTAAAGAAATCCACTTTCTTCCCACTGCATTAAACTCACTAACAATTGGACCATACTAAATGTGAGCTCTACAGCCAGCACTGCGTAGCAGTGTGTTTGATTCTATTCCCTGAGAATCCTCCACAGTCAGAAATGACAATATCAAATATGCAAAACCACTGTGTTCACTTTATAAACAACCCCAAATATTCCCAATAAAACAGTAGTAGCCTAGGACGAAGCTAAGTATAATATACTTAAGATCTTTTATGTACATTTTCACAAAAACTCTGGAAAAAGCCAGTTTAAGATCCTGCTCTGTAATCAGCCTCCAGCTTTCCTGCCTCCCCTTGTCAATCAGCTCTTCTCTGGGCCTTCTGTATACTCAGTAGCCCCAGGTATGGAGGCTCAAGAAGAAGGATAAAGCCAGTCTATGCCCCAATCTCATTCATTTCTTTCTTTTTTTTTTTTTTTGCGGTACGTGGGCCTCTCACTGTTGTGGCCTCTCCCGTTGCGGAGCACAGGCTCCACACACGCAGGCTCAGCGGCCATGGCTCACGGGCCCAGCCGCTCCACGGCATGTGGGATCCTCCCGGACCGGGGCACGAACCCGTGTGCCCTGCATCAGCAGGCGGACTCTCAACCACTGCGCCACCAGGGAAGCCCTCATTCATTTCTTAACAATAGTTAACAGATGAGGCTACTGTAGCGACACATTGTGAGAGTTGAGTTTACATCATATTTTAAGTTGCAACTTAGCAGGACTGAGGAAGGTAGTATCAGTCATTCTCATGTACTATAAATAACTTTCACTCAGCTGCTCTCCTAACGCCTACTGGAGGTATACTGTGTTGATAAGAAAGGCTATTTGGAATCGCCTCTAAAAATCTGATACTACCTATTCATTGGGGAGTATAGCACTCATCTATGCAAAGTCAAATGAGCAAAGTTGAGCTTTGGAAGAGCCAATGACAAGCTTGCTGATGTCCTGGATTACATATACATGTAATACACGTGCATGCATGTAATATAATGCACGCATGTAATATAATGCACGCATGTAATATATATGCATGCATGTGATATGCATGTGTTACATGTACATGTGATGTGTGTGTAATGAATACCTATTACCACTAACTCAATTCAAGCCTTTTATTGGTAAATTAGGGAATGGGTCAACACTGTGCTTTTGATGGGAGCTGTAGAATGTGGCTTCAGGTGACAGTTTCGGGCTCACAGAAACTCACACCACTACCCTGTGGTGACCCTGGGAGCTCTTAACAGATGGGCTCAGCACCAACACAAGTAAAGCAGGAAATAAGCACTAGGGACAAATTGCTAAGTGCTAGCCAGATAACACAGACTTTCCTACATGGCCATTTCAACAATTACCTTCCAATTCCAGTGCTTAAGCAGTATGTCAACAGCACTCAGCAAAATGGCTTCTCCAACGACAGTGCATGTATGTATGATAAGAAAATGCATGAAGCTGCCTGGGGCTGCGGGGACCTCGGTCTAAAGACTTGAACTCTCCTTTCAGATTCTTTCTAGATTTTGGAGTGAAAGACGATCTTTAAACAAATGTGATTATTTTAAGCTTCAGGGGAGAATCTTCTATGCCATTTGGATATAATGAAGCAAGTTACTCTAGCTGCTTCAGCTACTTTGCCACGTGAACTAATGAGCAAGCGGACATAAATAAATTCTCCCATATTAATCCTAGATTTTAATATCAGCAATCTGTTCTGAATAACGCTTTTTTAAATCATGAACTATTCATTTCTTTGAAATGATTTCAAATAGCTGAGAATAGATGTGAATAAACAGACTCTAAAAATATGAATTCAGGACCATTGAGAATGTGAAAACACTTGTGGCATAAACTCCCTCTCTCCAAAATCTCAATTCAGCTGTGATGATTTAACTTTTAATCTCGCTTTGACATGAATCTAATAGAAAGAACTGTTATATCTATCTGTCTCTCTGCCTCTCTTGGCATTTCTGTGTGCTGAACAAAAGTCGATGCGGAAAAAGCCGAGGGGCACTTGCAGAGGAAGCCCCGTGGCCGCCCAGCACTCCCTGCAGGAAGTGCCTGTAGTGAGGAGTCGCTGCCCCCTCACAGTGGAAATGAACTTGAAGTTAGGAGGTAGCAATTCTTCAAACTGCCCCTAAGGGTGAGCTTGGCTGATGTTCCAGCAGGTACCAAGAGAAAAGTCAAGCCCCAGCATCCTAGCTGTCCATTCTCTCATCTCCTGGTGGATTCTCCATGCAGAAACTCAAATGGGAGGATTTGGCCAATGAGAGACTTGACATCCATTTATGGATGCATATGTATTTGGTGCTTTATCGTCAGCATGGGGAAAAATCAAGGAAAGATACTTACATGATGGTGCTGCAGTCATGTTGGACATAAATATCTTGGGACAGGAGTTTTTGAAGGAATAAGAATTAGGCCAAGTTGGGGATATACTTTAGAAGCTAAATGGAATAAAAGGTTTGGGGCAGGAAGATGAGCAACTGTATTCATCCCCACCTCCACCCCACCGCACTTCCTTTGTGATCACTATGCTGGTGGACAGATTGTCTAACTCTATTAAAACATGGGACATGGGTGGCTACCTCCAAGCTTTTTATTTTAACACTGTTTGTTAACTCTTTTGCACATTTCAGAGAAGAAGCCAATAAGGTGTGTTTAATTATGAGATCATCCTGAATAAATAATCCATCAAAATGTTGATAATATAAGGCATGGATGAACAATAACGTCTCCTTTTCTCTTTCTCATTGAACCTCATGCTCATGGGGTCTCCATCTCTGTGTGACTTGTACATGGTTTGTCCTCTTCCTGCCCATATATATGTGATTGGCAGCTAACAGAAAAGGTAACTATTTTACACATTTTGCTAGACTTAAGATTCATGTATTTTCTGCCTGTAGCTTGATACATACATACATACATACATACATAATTTTTTAAATCCAGGGTTGGGTTACTGATCCATAAAGGGGAAATAACTGTAGGTGTATGTATAAACATATATATACCATATACAAATAAGAAATAGCTTTTCTTGAGTGTTCCTTCTTCCTTCCCCCCAGATGGAAGAAGAGGCTATGTTGCTGGTGACACACTATTTTGGGCAGGCTCACTCTTCCTAGGTAGATTAAGCCACGGGTGGGTCTGATGGGATCTATTCTTATTATAAATCTGAGTGGAATTCATAGTAGCCTTCGATACACTACAGCCTTCTACAGTTTGAGAATGTTGCACAAGTGATTCTAAATGCTGTCCCTTCTGCCCAATCCAAGAACCACCAGATTCTGAACTCCGGCTGCACGTTACCTGGGGAACTTTTGAAAGCATCCTGTTTGCCAGGTCTCACCCCAGGCTGATTGAATTAGAATCTCCAAGAAGAGGTTGGGAGCCACTGGTCTAAACAAACCATGATGCCTCCCTACTCTTGCTTCACATTTTATAATTTTCAAAGCTCCTTCTCCTAATGATGTTATTTGATGTCCAAAACAACTCTATGAGAGACTTCCCTGGTGGTCCACTGGTTAAGACTCTGTGCTCCCAATGCAGGGGGCATGGGTTCAATCCCTGGTTGGGGATCTTGGGGAACTAAGATCATCCCGCATGCTACACAGCGTGGCCAAAGAACAAAACAAAACAATCCTATGAGATGGATGGGGACAGGTAGTGTTATCCTATTCAGTGGATGAAGAAAATGATGCTCAGAGATGCTAAACAATGTACCTGATGTGGTGTGGCTTGTAACATAAGGGTATGGCTTCTAACGTAAAGGATGGAACTTGAATTAGAACCAGTTTTACCCACTCTTAGCTTAGTGAGCTTTGCTTTGCAATGCATTGCTGGCTAAAAGGGCTAAGGAAATGAAACAGTGGAAAACACATACTGGAGGATGAAATAGTGAACACATACTGAAGGTTTTCTTTTAATTTATCTGCATATGTAAATATCAAGTCAACAGGATAAAAAAGTAAAAACAGACAAATGAATAGATTGTATCCATAGAATGTAAGAAAATCATCTAGTGTAGCTGTGGCCATTAAAGCCAAACACACTTCATTGGCCAAGGATCATCATTTCACCTCCAGCTTCTGGGTAGAAGAATCCTGAATACTTTGGTGCATGTAAACAAGAGTCATATAATCTCGCCTCTTTTAGGTTCAGAAGTACCTGTTTCTCTTGTCTATTACATATGAGTTTTCTTGCAATGATTGGAAATCCAGGGCATCACTAAAGATTTTTCCATTTTCATGTGTCTTTCTTTAGGAGGAAGAAATTATTGACTGGTGGAGTAAATATTATGCTTCCACAGGGGAACATGAAAAATGTGGACAATATATTCAGAAAGGCTATCCCAAACTCCAGGTACCTGGGCCTATGCTACTGTGGGTGGGGGGGTTGACATGCGTTAAAACTGGCCACAGGCAGAGCTGAGTGAAAGACTGAAAGGTCCAATGGTGGGTGCTGAGGCTGAGGGGCCAGGAGCACCTCTGGCCTCCTGGGGAGCCCCCTTGTGATGGATTTTGGCTTTGGCAAGATCCCCGGGGCTTGAGGACAGCTGTTGATTTATAGTTATGTGACTGCCACTTTAGGGCTTGGGGACATATGGCCGAGGGTTGGGAATGGGTTGGCACCGCACTAATTAGGCCAACAATTGTCCAGTTTGACCAAGGGAGACCTTCAAAGTCATGGTGCTCTTGCAAAAAAGCATGAAATGTCAACATGCTTTATTCTGTCCTCTAAACGGGCATCAGTTTTACTAGCTGAGAAGTTGATTCTTTTACATGTATGCAGTGTACAATCACAACTGTGTGTCCAGGAGGAAGACAAGTTATTGGACTAGGCCGGTCTGGCTATGGATGATCTTCCTGTTAATGGTTTGGGTTTTCCAGTTCTTTATTCATTTTTTCAGAATGTGGAAAAATCTACTTTCTTTCATGTGATTGTCATAACATCTCAATGCAGCTTGAGAAACACCAGCATGTAAAGAACCGCTTATTTAGAGAAATAAACTAGTCTGGCAGATCAGCCCCACAGTCCCTCCTCCATCCCTCCCTCTTTCCTTCCTTCCTTCCTCCTCCTCCTCTTCTAGCTTTTTATCGAGGTATAATTTACATACAATAAAGTAATCCATTCAGTGAGTTGTGATAATTATATATACACTTACATAAACCACTACCAAAACAAGGCAAAGAACATTTCCATCACCCCAGAAAACTCCTTTGTACCCCTTTCCATTCAATTTCTCACAACCTTCCAACCCTCTTAGAGACAACTGATCTGATTTCATCATCGTAGATCGGTTTTGCCTTTTTTTATACTTCAAATAAGTGGACTCATACAATACGTATTTGTGTGTGTGTGGCTTCTTTAGCCCAACACAGTAGTTTAGAGATCCATCATATTGTCCAGTGCATCAGTAGTTTGCCCCTTTTAATTGCTGAGTCATATTCCCTTGTATGGATATACCACAACTTGTTTATCCATTCTCCTGATGATGAAGCTGCTATGGACATTCTAATACCATGTGGACATGTTTTCATGTCTCTTGGATGAATACCTAGGAATACAACTTCTGCATCAGAGAGTAGCTGGATACTTAACTTCATAAGAAATTGCCAGACACTTTTCCAAAGTGGTCATATCATTTTGCACTCCAGCCAGCAATGTGAGAGTTCTGGTGCTCCATCCACATCTCATGCCCATTTGGTATTGTCAGTCTTTTTTATTTTAGATTCCACCCGTATTTTAATGAGAAATTAAGAATCTGTTGATGGTTTGCAGATATATGACTGTGAACTAGAGGATGTAATGGAATTCGAGGGCCTGACAGACTTCTCAGATACTTTCAAGCTGTATCGAGGCAAATCAGATGAGAATGAAGATCCTTCTGTGGTAGGAGAGTTTAAGGTGAGTAAAATGTGTGTGTCTGTCCTGTTTAAAATCCATCTTTATTTTCTTTATAGACCTAGGATAAAGGACAACCAATCTCTGGGTCAGGGGCGTATCCTCTGACATCTGAAGGATGCTAGAAAATGCTAACAAGGAAGAGGACAGTGGGGTCCGAGGCAGAACACTCAAAGCCATTCTCCGTATCTTTCTCCCTGCTGATGCCAGCCAGCCTTGAATCCTGTAGAGTCAGCCTCTCTAAGCTCTAGTTCTCACCCTCACACACACACACATCCCCCGCCCCCTCCCAGGCTTTCAGCAGGACCAGTGCAGCACTTTCCCAATCCATTGTCCTTGCCACCCTCCTCATCCACACTCTAGTCCATCTTCCACGCAACCAAATCTGATCGTGTTTCTCTACCGCTTAAAGACATCACCTGAGTTTCCAATGGGTCAAGTCTCAACTCCTTCCAAGAGTTGGGCTGGCCTTTCACAAGCTTCTTGTCTCTCCTGCCACTGCATCCTCTCCAAGCCCCAAACACACCCTGTCCTCTCAGAGCTTGGAGCTTTGGGACAAGTTGTTCTTCATTCCCTGGATGCCCTTCCTTCCCTCTCTGTGGTCCGACAAACGCCTACTCATTCGTTTAAGTGCGGGCTCCGCCTACTCATTCGTTTAAGTGCGGGCTCCGATGTCACATTCTTTGTGAAGTGTTCCCTGGTTGCTCCTGGCAGGGTGACTCACTCCTGCCCCAGGCTCCCCGGGTCCCTGCTGCTACTAAAGTACCTTTCACACTGTAAGTATCTGCTTTCACAACTGCCCCTCCCTCCAGCCACAGTTGGCAAATCCGTGGCAGATGTGCTGTTACTTCCTAATCCTTTCCAATAGCAGACATTGCTAATCAGACCATTTTACCCTACATGTGGTTTCAAAATCCTTCTCATTATAGCTTTCCACCAAGCCATCAAAGATAGCATGAGAGTCAAACCTATTTAGCACCCCTGTGCCAGACTGGATTCCTTGAGTTCATTTTTTGGCCCCCAGTACCTGGCACATGGTAGGTGCTTACATCATGCTGCTTTACTGAGTGAAAGTAGCTGGAATGAAGACCCACATGTTCTGAATCCAACTTTAGTGCTTTCTCTTGTACGTAAGCTGGTTTCAAGATAAAATATAAGGCCTCTCAAGCTGGCCTGATGGCTCACTCATTCAGAAACTGCTTATTGTGTCCCTGCTTCATGCCCAGCCCTGTGTTAGGTCCTGGAGATAGAGTGATAAACAAGAAATATTTCCCTCCCTCAGGAAGCTCACAGTCTAGTGAAGAATATAGACAATAAATAGACAGTGACGACGCAGAGGTCAGTGCTGCAATAGGGGTGAGTGCGGGGTTAGAAGAGAGTGTTAGGAAACCTATCCAACCCAGGGGCAATCAGGGAGGTTTCCTGGAAGAAGTGACACTTTTCAGCTGAGACCTGAGGGATGAACGGGAGTTTGCCTGGGAGTGGATGGAAGGGGGTTTACAGGGGTGATGCAGAAAAAAAGGGAAATCACCCTTTATACTTTATTGGGTTTAAAAAATAATCATTTTTATTCCTATCTTCAAAAAATGTGCAGAATTTCACTTCTCACCACCTCCTTTGCCATCATACTGGTCCAGGCCACCTCCATGTCTTGCCTAGGTTTTTGCCAGGCCTCCCTACCACTGCCCTGCCCTTTCTTCTCCCCTGTGATCTATTAAGTAATTACTTTATCATCACTCACTTTCCCCACTGGAAACATGCAAAGCACACCATAGCTCTTTCTTTCACAAAAGGCAGCCCTTCATCCCCCAATCCCACAGCCCCTGTGGCTGCCCCCCGTGTCCTGGGGGAAAGGACACTGCCCCAAGCCCTCTGCCCTGATCGCCCAAGGTCCTGCGAGTACATCTGTGTGTCTCTCTCCTAGGGTTCCTTCAGAATCTACCCCCTGTCGGATGACCCCAGCGTGCCGTCCCCTCCCCGGCAGTTTCGGGAACTACCTGACAGTGTCCCACAGGAATGCACGGTTAGGATTTACATTGTTCGAGGCTTAGAGCTCCAGCCCCAGGACAACAATGGCCTGGTAAGAGTTTGGGCGTGGAGCCTTCTGCTATAGCAACATAATTACAGTCATCAGCCACAGTAATTGTCATGTTCTTTCTTTCTGGGCTCTGTTATCTCACAAGGGGAAAGATACTCTATCAAAACAATCTGTTCAGGAGGATTGTCCCAGTGGGGATTTATCTCAGAGCTTGAAGGGGCTTTGGAGCCTCTGGTTCACCCTTCTCATTTTACAGAGGTGACCTCAGAGGAGAATTGCTTTGTCACTGCTCCCCGCCACTGCCTCTCCTCCAAAGGTGCGCTGGCTGCATGGCGCCAAGAGGGAGCATTGCCCGGACCTGGTCTGAGGCTACCCCTTCTCATCAGGGTGGGAGCGGGTGTGGAGTCACACCTGAGTCTGTCCCAGAAACTGCCTTGAACTGGCACCCCATGGTGACATAACCTGCTGTCTGTTTTGTCCCCACAGTGTGACCCGTATATAAAAATAACACTGGGCAAAAAAGTAATGGAAGATCGAGACCACTACATCCCCAACACTCTCAACCCAGTGTTCGGCAGGTAACGGGCATTTCCTAACGCTTTTCTGTGGTTCTTTTCTTCTTGGCCTCGGTGCTAAGGATGCAATGGGTGCTAGGCTCTGCTCTAGGCCCGGAAGCTGTGAAACTATGTCTGTGAACTATTCAAATATCCAAGTCGGTGGGGCAGGTAATAAATACGTAAATGCACAAATACAAGAAATTTGTGGAAGTGAAAAGTACCATGAAGAAAACTAAACCAAGTCTGAGAGATTTGCTGTGAGACCTGGAGGGGTGGGGGGAGGGTAAGGAGGCCCAGGAGTCCGGAGGGTTTGTGGCTTCTAGACAAGAAGGGTAGGCAGTGACTTACGTGTAGTAACAGGTGGTTCTCACTCCCCGATCCTGCTGAGCTCTCTTTTCTGGGATGCTATGACTCCACCACTTTGAGCAGTGTATGTGTTACTAACTCTGTTACCAAAACTGAGAAGGCAGCAGAAAGTGATGGGGTCAGATGTCCTGCTCCCTGCCTTCTGTTCCCGAAGATTTTATTTATGGCTGTGTTGGGTCTTCGTTGCTACGCGTGGGCTTTCTCCAGTTGCGGCGAGCGGGGGCTACTCTTCGTTGTGGTGGGCGGGCTTCTCATTGCAGTGGCTTCTCATTGCGGAACACGGGCTCTAGGCATGTGGGCTTCAGTAGTTGTGGCTCACGGGCTCTAGAGTGCAGGCTCAGTAGTTGTGGCTCGTGGGCTCTAGAGTGCAGGCTCCATAGTTGTGGTGCACGGACTTCAGTAGTTGTGGCATGTGGGCTCAGTAGTTGTGGCTCACAGGCTCAAGGGCGCAGCCTCAGTAGTTGTGGCACGCGGGCTCAGTAGTTGTGGCTCGCGGGCTCTAGGGCGCAGGCTCAGTAGTTGTGGCTCGCGGGCTCTAGAGCGCAGGCTCCGTAGTTGTGGTGCGTGGGCTCAGTAGTTGTGGCTCACAGGCTCAGTAGTTGTGGCTCGCGGGCTCTAGGGCGCAGGCTCAGTAGTTGTGGCGCACGGACTTAGTTGCTCCACGGCATGTGGGATCTTCCTGGACCAAGGCTCGAACCCGTGTCCCCTGCACTGGCAGGCGGATTCTTAACCACTGCGCCACCAGGGAAGTCCCCCAAAGATTCTTGGAATAGCATTACCGTCTTCATCATTGCCATTTTACATCTGTTCTGGACTGTTACACTGATCTCATCAGAACCTTCTGAAGGGTAAGGCGCACCCAAGTGACCTCTAAAGAGGACCGGCTTTTTTCAGCTATAAACTACTTCCACATTTAATAATAGCTACTATTTGCTGAGCTTTTACTGTGGATGTGCACTATGCCGAGCCCTTCATAGAAAACATCTCAAAAATCTCACAACTCTGAGGGGCTACCCTCACCTGACAACAGAGGAAACAGAGGCACGGAGGGAGTCAGCGCCACCTCACTCCACTGCTGAGCGGCTGAGCCGGGACTCACGCCCAGGCCACCCGAATGCAGCGTCTGCAAGGCCGCCACCATCTGATTTTCACCTCAGTGTCAAACCCGGCAGCTGACAGGGCAGGGATAAACGGCCCCGCTTTACAGGTGACAGAAACAGGGCCCCAGAGCTGTGTCCACAGAGCTGGTGCACCGGGCAGCCAAGACTTAGGTAGAAATTCCTGACCAAGCCCCAGGCTTTTCCAACACCCTTGGTAATGTTTCATATTCCGGGCCAAGCCATCACCTGTCGAAAAATGTTCTTTGCACAAAACATTTGTAAAAATAGTGTTATTTTTCCCCAGAACCCTGCCGAGAAGAACACTTTGTTCTTATTTAACGTGCGCCTATATTTTAATTTCTGGCTTTATTATCCTGCCCATCCGCTTCTTCTCTACTCGCGTTTGTTGGTGGGTGCCCTTATGCAATCCTTCCCTCTCTTTTGTGTGTATGTGCGTGTGCACGCGCACACATGCACACCCTCTGTGCTGTACACCCCGGGGCCGCGTGCCAGAGCCAGGCAGTGGAAGTAATCCTCTGGCAGGGCAATATGATTGTTTTCCTTTTCTTCCCCTGATCCAGCCCTGAGGTCTAGACAGGAAAAGGCACGCAGGGCAGGAAGGAGGGCTCCATGCGAGGGAGACAGGGAAGCAGGGAAAGCCAGCTTTTACGGGAGAAAGGCGGCCCTGTCTGAAGCGCTCATCTCGGAGCCAAGCACAAGCTCAATTAAGTGGCAGGAAAAGTCTAGCTTGGACACCCCGGAAGGAGAAGGAAGTGATGCCGTCAGGCTCCACACGGCCAATTGCCATCTGGTGAACGTGCAGACATCACCCCGCCCAGCAGGGTGGAGCCAGGGAGACGCGGCTCTGCAACCCCTCCCACGGCTGCGGTCCCTGGCCTCAGTCTTCTCCAGGGTGATGTTCTTCTCAGCGGAGACCCTCAGGGATTCCATGAAAGGAATTCAGGAAGGAGCAGCCTTTCCTACGTGCTCGGCCACTGTTCAGCATTGTTAGCCCATAACATTCAATGGGATGTCAGTCTGCCAGAAGATGTTAATTGTGTTCTAAAGAAAGACGTATTCCTTCATCAAACCAAGATGCTTGGGTTAAAAAGATAACTGCAGGACTTCTCAGAACTTTCAGTTTGCCCAGAGGAACACCAGAAGTGGTTCTCAAACTTATTTGAGCAAAGAATTCTTTTTCTCAAGGGACACATATTACCTGTCCCTTGGAATCCAGTAATGGAATTTGGGGGCTCGTGTGGATATGGTGCTTCAGGTGTGGCCATGACTCCAGCACCTTCTATCCTGGGCCGCCTTCCTCCTGCAGGCCCCCGCCTGGCTGCAGCAGTCTGGAGAAGTCACTGAGATGGATCTAGGAGACACCCTAGAAGCTTGTCTCCAGAGCCCCACTGACACATACCCTTCTGCTCAAGAGATTAATACTCCTGGCTCTTTGGGCAAGAACCAGTCCACACACCAGAGTGACAGGAGGAGGAGTGGAGGCACGGTGAGAGAGAAGAGATGCAAAAGGCCTCTCACAGTTTTCTGTCCACAAAGTTTATTGAGCACCTACTATGGGACTCACCCCTCTGTGTGCAGATACAGAACCGAACCCCACCCATCTGGAGCTTATGCTGTACAGTTATCACCATCTCAGAACTGGCGCCATATTGCTCACCTCCCACAGAAATTACTGTTTGATTATTTATCGTTCTCTCAGAAGTGTTTGCATTTTAATACAGATACTAGAGAAAAGCCTTCACAAATCAGTGGCAGAGCCAGAGGGCCTGGGAGGAGGGAGGGAGCCTTCTTGGCAGCCTTCCACTTCCCCCCTCTAGACCCTCATGCTCCTGTGGGGTGAGTCCCGGGTGTTCCATGGGGGTGGTGGTCTCTGTTGAGGCAGAGAAGGGAACATAGTAGGGGCACAGATATGGGGGCTATAAATCAGGGTGCTTGTGCCTTACTAATCTCCCAGCTGGGTAGAGACGCCTGGGTGCCCAGATATTGGCATATATGCTAATAATATTATAATTATTAATAATTATTATATAACTTATAATTATTATTATTACTATTATAGCTATTGGGTTTTGAGTAATGCACTCATACAAAATGCTTTCTAAACATTTCTTCCCTTGACCCTTGTAACAACATGGGATGGTAGGGATTATTATCACCATTTTACAGATGAGAAAACTGAGCATAGAGAGGTTAAGTAGCTGGCCTAGGGTCCCGCAGCTAGTAAGCAGCAAAGCTGGGATTCTCGTTAGGCATTTAAAGCCCCGGATCTTCTCCTGAGCAAGTGTACAATCTGTTGCTTTCATTACTAATGTGCACTACTTAATCAAGCACCCCGCCTGCCGCCACCCACCTGATTATCCCGGCCATGATGTCCTCCTCCTGCAGCCCCGGCCCCAGCCCGGGGAGTCTTTGTGCAGAGCCCTGGTTTGTGTGAGACGCCCGGGGGGGGATCATGGCGATTCTAACCTCACATTTGTTTATTCAGAATGTATGAACTGAGCTGCTACTTACCTCAAGAAAAAGACCTGAAAATTTCTGTCTATGATTACGACACCTTTACCCGTGATGAAAAAGTAGGAGAAACGATCATTGACCTGGAAAACCGATTCCTTTCCCGGTTTGGGTCCCACTGCGGCATTCCTGAGCAGTACTGTGTGTAAGTGTTTGTTGACAGTTTGCTCCATCTAACATTAATACCTGGGGAAGCTCTGGCGCTCCACCTCAGGGCCCGTCTTAACTGAGTCCCTGCTCGTTTGAGTCAGGTAGATACTGTTGTTGATGATAGAATCATCTTAGAGAGAATCAGGACCATAGCATTGCCCGTTCACATTGGCGTCTGTGTACAACGCTGGCCCCTGGAGCAGTGCAGTGCTCTGTGGGGATGGCGCAGGTAGCAGCCCCTGGAGAACCGGTCTCCACTCTCCCATTCTTTGAGCCCCTTCCCTCCTTGATGCCCAGGACCAAGAGCTGGCAATGTTTGATGGCAGGAATTCCCTGCCTCTCCCTCCAAACTCATCAATTCTGTGATGCCCCTCTTTCCCTGAGTGCTAAACACTGCCTTTCTGTAGTATTGAATGAGATATAGCTTGTGATTTCTAATTTATAGGTTTGCCTATTGTGATTACAGCGATCTCAGTCAAACTCATTTTTTACAGAGGAGGAAACTGAGGGGCGGCAGGGGGAGTACCAACTGGCTGAGGCCAAAATGATTGTGGATTTTAGGTCTCTAAATCCTAAATAGATTTCTAGGCAAAAGCCAACGTGTAGAGCACATTCCTGCTCCCCCGTCAACAGGAGAGCACCTTTAAGTATGCGTGCGTATGAATCCAAGAAGAACTTGTGTGCCCTGCGGTAACTCCGGGTGTGGGATATTATTCACAGTTCTGGAGTAAACACCTGGCGAGATCAATTGAAACCAACACAGCTGCTTCAAAATGTAGCCAGATTCAAAGGCTTCCCACCACCTGTCCTTTCTGAAGATGGAAGTAGAATCAGATACGGAGGACAAGACTACAGCCTAGATGAATTTGGTAAGCACATTGCCATGGATGGCAAGCTGGTTACAAGGTACAGCAACCCATTTATGCTGCCTGGTTTGCGTTGGGGAGGGGGGTGGACACAGCAGCACCCTAACACCATAGGGAATTCCGTACACGTGACTGTCTAACAAAAGCCCCATTATAGTAGAGTTCTGCTGTCATGTCAGGTGTCAAAGTGGCCACGTTTTCTTGTCTGTCTTATGTTTCACTTGACCTTTTTAGGTCATAGCCATTTGAGCTTTGAACACAGAGTTCTAATAATTAACTTATTTCCATGTAATGCATAATTAGCTCAAAAGTGCTCAGATGGTAGTGGAAGAATTTCTCCTCCAATTTTATTCCATCATTGTCCCAGCCCTTCTCTGAGAAGGCTCAGGGATGCTGGGGGCTGGTTTGAAGAATCTGCTAAGTTCACATCTGGCTCACATCCGAGCTTGGGGTCTTGCTCTTTCCTAAGCAGTAATTTATAATGCAATCTGTCCTGACACATAAACAGCTAACTGCATTATGACAGAGACGGAAATAAGCTTAATAGAGCATAAGCGCTGTGGCATGATTCAGTGTTTCGTAGGGAGGAGGGCTTCCTGGAGGTGGCAGTGGCTTGTGGCTTTGAGGGCACATGGGATAGCCAGAGAAAGCTGAGCCAAGGGCACACGGGACTGAAAGTGCTTCCTGATCCTCAGCTGTTTTTTCTTGACATTGTAAGAAACTATACTTGCCTGGCTCTCTTAAGAGGACTTGGTCAATATCAGGGATGATAAGATGTTTAACAAATGTTGATGCTGCTGTTAACAGGAGAACTTGCAAAAGGGACTGGGAATAAACTGGCAAGCAGCATGGCCCCATGGAGAAGATTACCCCCAACAATTAAACAGTACCCCCAAAAAGCTGTATCAGTCAGGATTGTTCCAGTTACTTTTGTCACATAACAAATCACCCCAAAAGTTAGCCACTGAGAACTATATTGTTTTATCTTTTTTTAATTTTTATTGGAGTATAGTTGATTTACAGTGTTGTGTTAGTTTCTGCTGTACAGCAAAGTGAATCAGTTATACATATATCTACTCTTTTTTAGATTCTTTTCCCATATAACAACCATTTTGTTTTGCTTACAGTTTTGTGGGTTAGCTGTTCAGGAAGGGCTCACCTGGGCAGTTCTCACTTGAGTTGCTCACGCAGTTGACTGCTGTCAGATTTTGGCCATGGCTGTAGTCATCCAAAGGCTCGACTGAGCTGGATGTCCAGGATGGCTCATGCACATGGCTGGCATTTGCTGCTGGCTCTTGGATGGGAGCTTACGTGGAACTGATGACCAGAGCACCTACCCAGGTCTTTCCCGTAGGGTGATCTCTGGGCACCCAGACTCCTTACACGGCTGGCAGCTTCCGCCAGAGCAAGCACCCCAAGAAGACCAGTGTGGCCTTTCATGGTTAGCTCGGAAGTCACACAGCATCCTTTCTTTAGTGGTCAAATATGTCTGCAGATTCAAAGGGAGAGGACATAGACCCCACCTCCCAATGGGAGGAGTGACAGAGAATTTGGGGACTATGTTTTTTAAATGCCACAGTGATGCTACCTAGCTACTGTAATAGTTAAACTTACAAATTTCGGTGGCTTAACACAATAGACGTTTATTTCTCATAAATTCAAAACAGGTACTCCTACAGGTGGGTGGCCCTCTTCCAAACACTTCATGGACTAGGCTCTTCCATCTTATAGCTCTGCCCT